>NW_013545821.1:0-5586 GCF_000499545.2 Eimeria tenella
GCTGCTGCTGCTGCTGCTGCTGCTGCGCCTGCTGCGCTAGATGAGGGCTTGCTAGATGCTGCTGCAGCTCCTGCTGCTGCAGGAGGGTTCGGAGATGGGCTGCGGCTAGTCCCCGAAACCATGAGCTGCTGCTGCTGCTGCAGCTGCTGCTGCTGCTGCTGCTTGTCGAGGAATGTGCGCTGTGGTGTGGATGCAGCGGCAGCGCCAGCTGGTTTTTTCGCAGCAGCAAGTGCAGCAGCGGCAGCAGCAGCAGAAGCAGCTGCCCTGGGCGAAACAGTCGAAGTAGCAGCAACGACAGCAGCAGCTGCTGCTGCTGCTGTTGCACCAGGGGAGGGCTGGCGCTGCTCTGCTGCAGGACGACTGGAAGCCAACCTCTTGTTGCTGCTGCTGATGCTTTTGCCGCAGTTGCCGCACGGTAGTGCAGCAGAAGCAGCAGCTGCTGCTGCTGCGGGGTCGGCAGCAAAACTCCAGTCAAACAGCTGCTGCAGCGCCGAGGCCTTGATGTCTGCTGCTACGTCTAAAGCAATGGGGGAAGCAGCAGCAAGTGCATGCAGCAGCTGCAGCAGCGCAGCACGTTCATTTCGGTTGGCTGGGCACGGGATGATGCTGCTGTCCGCTGCTGCTGCTGCTGTTGCTGCAGCAGGCGCCGCATCCGCCGGTGCTGCTGCTTCTGCTGGGAATTGTTCGACTTCTGGCGTTGCCGCTGCTGCTGCAGGTGGTGGTGGTGGTGCTGCCGCTGCTGCGGGTGAGTCCGCAGCAGCAGCAGAATCCCCGTCGCCATGACCGGGAGAAGGGCTTGCAGTTATTGCTGCTGCTGCTACAGCTGCTGCTGCTGCATTCGTAGCAACAGTCTCAAATTGCTGCTCTGTTTCTCCTGTTGCTGCTGAAGCTGCTGTTGCTGCTGCTGCTGCTGCTGCTGCTGCTACTGCTTCTGGTGCTGCGTCGTGCGGCGTAGCAAGTGGGGAGGCCACCTGCTCCACGCGCTCGTGCTGCAGCTGCAGCAGCCTCTGCAGCTGCTGCTGCTGCAGCAGCAGCTGCTGCTGCTGCACCTGCGGCGAGGCATCAGCAGCTAGCCACAGCCTCGGATGTACATTTAGTCTCTTGTGCTGCTGCTGCTGCTGCGGCTGCTCCAACACCTCGTAAAAAGCCCAGTGGCAGGGGGCGCCGTGCATGTAGGGGATGCGGTGGCGCTGCTGCTGCTGCTGCTGCTGCTGTGCTCCGCCTGTTCCTGCTGCCGCAGTAGACTCCCGTGGAGATGCCTCTCTCACATAGCCGTAGGCGCCGTCAATAGCATAGGCGCTGCTGCTGGTGCTCCTGTCGCTGCTGCTGCTGCTGCTGCTGCTGCAACCCCTAGAAGCAAAAGATATCCATCCATATCCTCCGTCTGCAAGCGTACGCTTCTGCATAAACTCTAGCTTGCTACAGCAGCAGGTGCTGCTGCTGCGGTTGTTGCGGGCGCTGCTGCAGCAGTTGCTGCTGCAGCTGCTGCTGCTGTTGCTGCAGCAGCGAACAAATCCAAAGAACCCATCTATGCATAGGGTTTCAGGTGTATAGACAACAGCGCAGCAACGATTGCTGCTGCCGCAGTTGCTGCTGCTGCAATCGCTGCTGCAGCACTTGCTGCTAGAGTCCTTGCTGCTGCAGCAGCGCACGAAGCCGAAGCAACCATCAATGCAAAGGGTTTCAGGTATATAGACAACGCCGCTCCCGCTGCTGTTGCTGCTGCTGCTGCTGCTGCTACCGCAGCTGGTGCAGCGGACGTAACCGAAATAGCCATCGACAAGAACAAAGTCTGGGTCGCATGCTGTGCTGCTGCTGCTTGCTGCTGCTGCTGCTGCTGCTGCTGCTGCTTCTGGGGCTGCTTCAAAGTTGCTGGGAGAGCCAGATTGCCCCACAACAACTGGAGCGTCTGCCTTCTCCGCTTGCTGCTGCAGCAGTTTCTTTTCCCCTGCCTGCTGCGTTTGCTGTTGCTGCTGCAGCTGCTGCTGCTGTTGTTGCTGTTCCTGCTGTTGTTGCTGTTGCTGCTGTCGCTGCTTTTGCTGCTGTTGCTGCTGTTGCTGCTGCGTCTGCTGTTGCTGCTGTTGCTGCTCTTTCTGCCGTTGCTGCTGTTGTTGCTGCTTCTGCTGTTGATGCTGTTGCTGCTTTTGCTGTTGCGGCTGTTGCCGCAGTTGTTGCATTTGCTGCTGCTGCTGCTGGCCCCATGCTGATGCCTCCCTGACAAAACCGAATGCGCCGTCAATACATCCATGGGGGAAGCCAGAGGCAGCTTTCTGCTGCTGCTGCTGCTGCAGCTGCCTGAGGAGCTGCTGCTGCTGCTGCTGTTGGGCATCTCTGGCAGCTTGAGCCTGCGCCAGCTGCACGAGCAGCTGCTGCTGCGGATGGTAGTGCTGCTGCTGCTGTTGCTCTTCCCACTTTTGCTGCAGCTCCTGTATTAGAATAGACACATAAGTCTCGCTAAGGGACCCTTCTGGCAGCAGCCGCTGCAGCACACCTTCCAGCAAGCCCTTAACTATGAGGAACTCTGCGCCTGCAGCAGCAACGCACCAAGTCTGCTGCTGCTGCTGCTGCTGTTAGTGCTGCTGCTACTGGCGTTGTGGCTGCTGCTGCAGCTGCTGCAAGCCAACTGCTGAGCCAGCTGAGGACGCTTTCAGCGTGCAACGTGCTGCTGCCAACACAAAGGCACTACAGCAGCAGCAGCAGCAGCAGCAACAGCAGCTGCAGCAGGAGCAGCAGCAAACCCGCTACTAAGTGTTTGCTAACCCTCTCGTCTTGCTGCTATGTGCATGGAGAGCTGAATGAAAGCCATTCGCGTCTCCATGTCTTTATCTTGCAGCAGCTGCAGCAACGGCAGTAGCAGGTCTTGCTGCGGCTTCTGCAGCAGCAGCAGCTGCTGCTGCTGCAGCTCCTGCAGCTGTTGCTGCAGCTGCTGCTGCCGCTCCCTTGAGAGACCAGGCTGGTTCAAATACACACGCACTGTCTGCTGCTGCTGCAGCAGCAGCAGCAGCTGCTGATGCAGCTGCTCAGCAGGAGGCAGCAGCAGCAGCCGCCGAGGGCCGTCATGGGCAGCAAACCTGCAGCACGAGCAGCAGCAGCAGCAGCAGAAGCAGCAGCAGCACTCGAAAAAGAAGCAAAAGGAAAACCAAGAGACAAATCGACGATTTGCCCCTTCACAACATTTAATTTAATTTAATTTAATTTTATTTATTCACTTATTTATTTATTTATTTATTTGTTTGTTTATTTATTTATTTATTCATTTAATACCGCGCCAGAGCCTTTACAGAAAGCCGGCGAAGAGGCTGAGGGCTTTGAACAGCCAAATCGACAAGGACAGAAATGAGGCCTATTGAATGCAACAAACCCTAAACCCCAAACCCTAAACCCTAAGCCCTAATCCCTAAACTCTAAACCCTAGCCGCCAAAACCCCAAACTACTTGCTGTGCAGCTGGCTTGCCTGCTGAGCTGCCCCTAATTGCGAAGCTCTAAACCCTGAGGGCTAAACCCTAAACCCCCATCTGAGGAATCCGGTCCGAACCCTAGACTCTAAACCCTAAACCCTAAACCCTAAACCCTAAACCCTGATGCTTGACCTGCTTTGTAGGCAGCAACGCACTGCTCCGGGTCTTTAAAAAGAGACAAAAGAGCAGAAAGGGCCTTCGCCTTCACGCAGCTGCTGCTGCTGCTTGCTGTTAGCTGCTGCAGCAGCGCGGGGGCCCCCCCAAAGCCCCGCTGCAGCGTGCATGCAGGAGGGGGGGTGGGGTTGCCCATAACCACCCCGAGGCGGGGCAGCGTGGAGTTCAGCATCGAGGATTTAGGGTTTAGGGTTTAGGGTTTAGGGTTTGGGGTTTGGGGGGCCAGCGGTGAGGGAGAGGGGCTGGAGGAGGCTAAGCACTTGCAGCAGTCCGCAGCCTTTGCTGTACGGTGAAAGGCAATCCTCCAAAACCCTAAACCCTAAACCCTAAACCCTAAGGGGCTGCGGCTTCTTGAAGGCCTCGCGCGTCGACGCTGCAGTGCGGCGAAAGGGTCTTGTTTTTTGTTCTTTTTTGCAAATATATTGTTTTTAATTGTTTTTAAAATTAATTTAAAAAGAAAAAAGGAATTTAAAACCCTAAATTTAGCAGCAAACTCCAAGCCCCAGGTTCTCGCCCGCACAGGGCGGTGCAGGTCACCCCCAGGTGACCTCACTGGGGCCGCTACAAACCCTAAACCCAAAATCTTCTTAAACCCTAAACCACCAAAAACCCTAAGCCATTTCTAAAGCCTTAATTGTGTCGAAATTAGGGTTTGCGGCTTTCGCTTTAAGTCTCCCAAACCCTAACCCGCAACGCTAAACCCTAAACCCTCGCCGCTACTGTCCGCAATGGGCCTTGATGCCCACAAACCCTAAAACTCCATTTTTATTTTTTGAGCCTCTTTGTAAACATAAAAAAGGTTTTTTGAGCTGCTTAGGGTTTAGGGTTTAGGGTTTACGGAGTGTTTCGCGTAGCCCGGAGGCGCCTGCCGCCTATAGTGCAAGTCTCAGTTACTAGGGGTTCAAACTGCTAGGGTTTAGGGTTTAGGGTTTGCGACTTTCTTGCTTATAAATGCAAAACCCTAGAAATATACTTGTTTTCAAATGAGGCAGTTCATTTTAAAAACCCTAATTTGCCAATTAGGCACATGCATTACTGAAATGTGTTCATTTGCAATATTTTCATTTATATATATTGTTCAAATCTTTACAATATATATATTTAACAAATATAATAATACATATAAACATATACAATATATATATATATATATGCAACAAATGCACGTATATGTATACGTATTAATGAAATATATATTCTAAATATATATATATATATAATACATAATATATATATATAATATATATATGTATACATATATAATGTATAATAGAAAATATATATAATATATATATAGTATACATATATACAATTCAAATAATATTATATATGTAATTACATACAATTTGTAGATTAATATATAAATATAATTCAAATATTTCCTATACGCGTATTAAACCACACATGTCATATGCATATATATTAAACTTTATACATGTTTATATATATACATGTATAATATATATGTATATATATTATATATATATATTATATATATATATAGTGTATAAATATATATATTATATATATATATATATTTGAATATATATATGCCTGTGTAATATAATATGTAATGATATAATTAGTATATATATTATATATGGTATATATAATATCATTATATATACACGTATACACATGACATATTTTATATATTTATATATAAAATATATCTAAATGTACTTCTGTGCCATTTCCATTTATTTCCTTTTCGATTTTATTTCATTTTATTTCCATTTTTTTAATTTAATATTTTTAACTTTAATTTCTTCTTTATTTTATTTCTTTCTAACTTTAATTCCTTTTTAATTTTATTTCCTTTTAATCTTATTTCTTTTTAATTTTATTTCTTTTTAATTTTATTTCTTTTTAATTTTGTTTCTTTCTAATTTTATTTCTTTTCAATTTGCAAATCCACCTCCCACTTCCTGCATGCATTTCTTCATTTGAAAG
>NW_013545822.1:0-5798 GCF_000499545.2 Eimeria tenella
TTGCCACCTGCTGCTGCATTTCCTGCTGCTGTTCTGCTGCTGTAGCTGTTGCTGCTGCTACTGCAGCAGCAGCAGCTGCTGCTGCTGCCTCAATAAATCCGGAACCAAGGGAACCTTGAGGTGTACGTACAGCTGCTGCGCTGCTGCTTCAGCGTCAACTCAGCGAGAGCAGCAGCAGCAGCAGCAGCAGCAGCAGCAGCAGCTAGTGTGCAGACTACTCTGCAGCAGCAGCAGCAGCAGCAGCTAGTATGTAGACCGCCCTGCAGCAGCAGCCGCAGGTAGTATGTAGACCACCCTACAGCAGCAGCAGCAGCAGCTGTGTCTGTTGGCTGTGCCGCAGCAACTGGCTGCTGCTGCTGCTGCTGCTGCTGCTCCAGCCGCCTGTGCAGCACAAGGGCCGCTTGTTCCTGCTGCTGCAGCACCAGGCCCCGTGAAATACATGCGCTGCAGCAGCTGAAATAAAGAAACAATATAATTTAGTTAGCTGTCTTGCTGCTAAAGCTGCTGCTGCTCCTGCTGCTGCGGCTGCTGCTGGGGCTGCCGGGGCTGCTGGGGCTGCAGCTGCTGTTCGCTGCGGCTGCGCAGCAGCAAAAACCGCAGCAGCAGAAAAATAATAACAAAAATAAAATAAAAATATAAAATGAAATTCAAACAGCAACTTTAGACTGTTTAGGTGTGCGTACACCTAGGGAGTTGCTGCAGCAGCAGCAGCAGCAGCGGCAGCAACAGCAGCAGCAGCGACAGCAGCAGCAGCAGCAACACAGCAGCAGCAGCAGCAGCAGCAGCGGTCAAATTCTTCAACCGTGCAATTTGCTGCAGCTGCAGCAGCAACTCCGCCGCCGACACACGCTTCAGCTGCTGCCGTTGCAGAAGGAGGCAGCAGTACCGGCAGCAGCAGCAACAGCAGGCAGGTACAGAAGCAGCAGCAACAGCAGCAGCAGAAACAGCAGCAGCAACGACAGGAGCGGCAGCAGAAGCAGCAGCAACAACTGCAGCACGGATGTCTTCCTACGCGCCTCTAAGACCTTCTGAGGCTTTAGCCGAAGAGCTCTTCGCCTCCGTGGTGCTTAAACCCTAAACCCTAAACCCTAAACCCTAAACCCTAGCCCCTGCCAAACCGGAGCCCATCCTACGACACGGCCCGCCGAGAGCCCCCAGTTGCGCCTCTAGGGTTTGGAGCCCAGAGTCTAGGGTTTAGGGTTTGGGCCTTAGGGTTTAGGTCTTAGGGTTTAAGGCTTAGGGTTTAGGGTTTAGGGTTTAGGGTTTGCGGCAGGCGGGGAAAGGGCCCCCGGGGCTGCTGGCGGAAGTGTTTGAAAAAGGAGACAAAGAATTAATTGAAGCTGCTGTGTCTTTTAGAGACAAAGACAATCGTTTGCTGCTGCATGCAGCAGCAGCAGCAAACGACGCAGCAGCAATGCTGCTGCTGCTGCAGCACGGCGCAGACCCCACTGCTGCTGACGAGGTACGGCCCCCTGCTGCTGCTGCTGCTGCTTTTTGTGCTGCTGCTGTTCCTGCTGCGCCGGCGTTTCCCGCTGCTTGTGCTGCGTCTCCTGCCGCTGCTGCTTCTGCTGCTTGCCGTGTTTGCTGCTGGTGCTGCTGCTGCTGCTTTCCTGTTTTATTTTTTTGTGATTTATTTGTTCCAACGGCGCTGGATGTCGCTGCTGCTGCTGCTGCTGCAGCTGCTTTTCTGTTTCGTTCCTTTATGATTTATTTCCTCCTTCCTTTTTCAATTTGTGATTACCATGATTTAATTTAATATTTTAAATTTATTTTGGATTAGAATTGGGCCTTTGCCTCTGTGGGGAGTTGCTGCTGCTGCCGCTGCTGCCGCTGCTGCTGCAGCAGCGGCAGAGCGGCCGCGGCTGAAGTGCTCGGCAGCGCAGTTGGGCGCGTTTTGGGGCTAAAATGGATTTATTTTGACAAATTATTTAATTAAAATTAAAATTGGAGAAATTGATTGAAAATTAAACGCAAAATGGCGCTTTTTTCGCATTTTTGCTGCTGCCAGGGGGGGGTCACCGCGCTGCATGCATGCTGTGCGCGGGGCTTCACGGAGGGGGTGGAGCTGCTGCTGCCGTTCATAAAGTGCCAAATCGAAGCAAACAAGTCAAAAGAAATAAATAGAATAAATAAAATAAATGAAATAAGTGAAATAAATGAAACAAATGAAAAGGAGGACTCCGAAAAGCCCCGGGGGGCCCCACCAGAAGCCCCGAGGGGGCCCCTTGACCAGCTCACAGACACCGGAGGAAGTCCTCTTCTTTACGCGGCTTCCAAAGGCACGTAAACCCGAATCTAGGGTTTAGGGTTTAGGGTTTCGGGCCCAGGGGTTACCAGGGCCTGGGGACGTCGCTAGCTCGCGCCGGGGATCGCCGCTCCCGCTGCCCTGCTGCGGTGCTGCTGTTGCTGCTGCTGCTGTTAGGGTTTAGGGTTTAGGGTTTAGGGTTTGCGCGCAGGCCACCTCGACATAGTGAAGCTGCTGCTGGAGCACGGCGCCGACGTGAACCAAAAGGGATATGGAAATGTGAGTCGAGGGTTTAGGGTTTAGGCACCATCGCACCAGTAGAACTTAGGGTTTAGGGTTTAGGGTTTAGGGTTTAGGGTTTGCGGTGCAGCACACGGCGCTGTCCCGCGCTATCTGCGCCGGGCGAAAAGCTGTCATCAGTTTCTTGCTGACGGTGCCGGGAGTTGACCTCAACGTAAACCCTAAACCCTAAACCCTAAACCCTAATCCCTGAGCTTTCAGGCACTTTCGGCGCGGGCGCCCTTTTCGAGGGTTTAGGGTTTAGGGTTTGGAAGCGATCTGCTGCAGGTTAAGGAGACAGGCACGGGAGACAACTTGCTGCACCTCGCTGTGGTAAATTCTAAACCCTAAACCCTAAACCCTAAATTGGTGTTTTGGGGTTATTTTGCACCGTTTTTCAGCTGTTTTTTCAGTTTATTATTCCCGGAATATTTAAAAATTGTTAATTCATTTTAATTCGTTTTAATTCTTTTTTATTTATTTTTATTCTTTTATTCTTTTATTTTTATTTTTCATTTCCAGAATTCAGGACTAGCAGATGTCTACTGGCAAATCGCGCAGGCAGCGCCGCATCTCGAAGACGAAAAAAATAAAGTTCGTTTTTAATTAAATTAATTAAACTTATTAATTTAATTGGTTAAATTAAATTAATTAAAACAATTAATTTAATTTAATTTAATTATCTGTCTAATTTAGTTTGATTAGTTTAATGTAATTTAGTTGTTTGTTTGTTTCATTTTCTCTGTTTCATTGTTTATTTTGCTTTTTCATTTATTTGTTTTTTTGTTTGGCTGCCCGTCTGCTGAACTTCTCAAATTAATTTTTATTTTCGTTTTTTACTCTTGCATTTATTTACTATTTACTATTTATTTTAATTCATTTATCCAAATATATTATTTATTATATTTGATTATTTACTCTTAATTAATTTTATTTATTTATTTGTTTTATTTTATTTATTTCATTAAGTGCTGTCTGTACACAGGACGGAATGACTCCAGTGGGGACGGCGCGAATGGACTTCATGAAAGAACTGGAGAAAGAAATAAAGAATTTGAAAACAGAAGAAGAATAAATAAATAAAATGAATAAATAAGTTGAGTTAAATGGATAAATAAATAATAAAATAGAAATAGATAAATAAATTAAAATAAACAAAACAGGAAAAGATGAAACCACAAAGTGGCGGGGAAATGAAAAAGGCGTTTTCGAAAAACTTCGCCAACTGGCTCTTTTTGTTTTTGAAGTGAAATAAAACAAAACTAAACTAAAATAAATAAATAAAATGAATAAATAAATAAATAAAAAGAATTAAAAAAGAAATAAATGAAGGGTTTTCAAACGCTGATGGAGTCTGGCGGCCATTTGGTGAAGGGGGTTCTTTTGTGTCTCAAGAAGTTCGTCTTTTTCTGATATTCCTTTTTAGCCGAATTTAAATCATTTAAATAATTTAAATTATTTAAATTATTTAAATCATTTAATTCATTTATATCATTTAATTCTTTTAAATGGTTCAAATCGCCTTTTCCAGTTCCCAACAACGCCCCGCGCTCTTCAGGTGTACGTACACCCGAAAACTGCGCCAGCAAACGACTCAGCTGATTTTCTTTTTGCCCAAAAGACAATCTCTCCCACAAACACCTGCAGCATTAAATGGCATTACTTTTCCTTTATTTGTTTTATTAATTCCAAACAATGCCATTAACTTCATTTCTTCAATCCCTGAAGTGCCAATTGTCAGACAGCTGCTGCTTATCGCAGCAGCAGCAGCAGCAGAAAAGCAGCCCCCATACGAGCGGTTGCAGCAGCAGCATGGTCTGTAGCAGCAGCAGTAATATCTGTAGCAGCAGCAGCAAGAGCTGTAGCAGCAGCAGCAGTACAACCTACAGCAGCAGCAGCTATAATGGCAGCAGCAGTAGCACCTACACCAGCAGCAGCTATAACAGCAGCAGCAAGTACAACAGCATCAGCACCTATATCGGCAGCAGCAGCAGCTATAGCAGCAGCTATGACAGCAGCAGCAGCAGCAGCAGCAACAGCAAGACCAGCAGCAGCAGCAGCAGCAGCAGCAGCAGCAGCAAGGCCAGCAGCAGCAGCAGCATTACTTGTGAATAAGCGCAACATTAATTCCCAATTTGTTGAAAATGCGTTTTTTGCAAGCCAACAAACCAGAAGGCTTCGGACGCCCCGGCCCTGCAGCAGCAGCAGCAGCAACAACAGCAGCAGCAACAGTAGCAGCAGGTGAAGCCACAGGAATTGGGAAAAGGGGAACGCAGCAAAATTAAAGCAAGAAGAATTTTAAATAATGAAAATTAAAATGAAAAACTGAAAAGTGATTAGAAGGAAATAAAGAATAAATAGAAATAATTATAATTTATTTTAATTACTAATTAATTAATTGTAATTAATTAATTAAAATAAGTAAACTATAATTAATGAATGGCAATTAATAAATTGTAATAATAAAGTATAAATGCGCAGAAGAAAATAAACAGAAATGAGGGGGAAAACAAATAAACCCTAAACCCTAAACCCTAAATGACGGACAAGAATACACCAAATGAAAAGCAAATAAACAAAAGAAAATGAATTAAATAAGCAAAACAAAACAAACAAAATAAATAAATAAATTAAATAACTTAAATTAAATAAATATATTAGTTAAATAATTAAAATAAATAAATAAATATACCTAGAGGGTTTAAAGCGTCACATTCAATTGCCAAATTTAATTCTTTAAAATAAAAATCCGCAAAAAGTAAATGCTGCTCATCTTGCGGCCTTCCAAGAGAGTAATTCAAAAGCCCTTTGCTGTTGCTGCTGCTGCTGCTGCTGCTGCAGCTCAGCCGGCTCAGTGTCTGCTGCACGTCTCGCTGCAGCTCCTCGCTGCCCTGCAGCAGCAACAGCAGCAGCGGCAGCAGCAGAAAACAGAAGCAGCAACACAAGAAGCATTCCACGCCACGAACAGCAGCAGCACCAACAGCAGCAGCAGCTGCACCAAGAGCAGTAGAAGCAGTAGCAGCAGCAGCAGCAGCAGCACTGCACTTACTTGTTTGAGTCCTTTAATAAGAATAGAGTCTAACCACCGCAAATGTAAAGAGCGCTGAAACGCCATGGGCACCGCGCTGAAGACCCACAGCAGCAGCAGCAGCAGCAGCAGCCGCACGAGCAGCAGCACCAGCAGCAGAAGAAACGGCAGGAGAAACGACGCCAAGGCGCCCACTCACAGCAGCAGCAGCAGCTGCAGTATCCACAGCAGCAGCAGCTGCAGCAT
>NW_013545823.1:0-5391 GCF_000499545.2 Eimeria tenella
TGCTGCTGCTGCTGCTGCTGCCGCTGCCGCCACCGTCAAGGCCGAAAACCCTGCCGCCCTCCTCGCCCACGAGAAGCACCAGCAGCTGCTGCGGCAAAAGCAACGCAGCACCAGCAGCAGCGCCGCCGACGACGCCAAGGCCTCCGACGCAGCTGCTGCTGCAGCCACTGCTGCTGCTGCTGCGGCTGCGGCTGCTGCCGCACCCTGCTCCGCCGTTGCTGCTGCCGAATTCGCTGCTGCTGTTGCCGCGCTGAGGTGCAGCCTTGCTGCCCAGGAGGACCCCGCTGCGTCGCGCCCAGCGCCTGCTGCTGCTTCTTTCCGCCGGCAGCTGCAGCAGCAGCAGCAGCAGCGGCAGGGCCGCTGCCCTGCGGCGGAGGCAGCGGCAGTAGACGCCGCAGGCGAACCCAAACCTGCAGCAGCAGCAGCAGCAGCAGCAGCAAATGGATCGGAGTCCGGGGAGAACTCCGAGGCAGCAGAAGATGACCTAGATGAAGCCTTTAGAGCAGCAATTAAAGAATCGCGGGACCCCACATCTCTTTTTGCCCAAGCCCTAGATGTGTCTTCCACTTCTTTGGCTTTCTTCCACTCGCTGCAGCACAAGCAGCAGCAGCAGCAGCAGCAGCAGCAGGATTCGCCGCTCACGGGCGCCGCAGCAGCCAGCAGCAGCAGCAAGCCCAAGCAGCAGCAGCTGCGCAGGTGGGCGGGGGGCCCCCAGCTCTCCCCTTCCAGTGCCGCACTGCAGCAAACCCCTTCGGACTCTCCCTCTTCAACAGCAGCAACGCCCCCCCGCAACAAGTCTCCCGTTGCTGCTGCTGCTGCTGCTGCAGCTGGAAGTGGGGTGCCTCTCGCTGCAGCTGCAGCAGCAGAAGACGAAGACAAGAACGAGCATGTCGCCGCAGCAAAAGAGGCCTTGGGAGGCAGCGCCTGGCTGCAGCAGCAGGCTGCTGCTGCTGCAGCTGCTGCTGCAGCAAAGTCAGCAGCCCCGCCAACTCCAGCGGCAGCAGCTGCAGCAGCAGCAGCAGCAGCAAGAGGCCCTGGGACCTTGGCTGCACTGCGCAGCCTCGGCTTTGAAACGAGGCAAGGAGACAATCCCCAAGAAGCAGCAGCAAGAGAAGCAGCAGTGGGGGCCCCCGCCTGCAGCCGAATGTCTCTGCAGCCCTCGCGGCTGCCAGAGGACCAGACCAATGGTCACAGCAGCAGCAGCAGCAGCAGCAGCAGCGGTCCCCAAGTGGCCCACGTGGAGGCGCGCAAAAGGGAAGGCAGCAGCAGCAGCAAAGCACCTGAGGCAACGAAGCCACACCTTCAGCAGCTCCCCCAGCAGCTGCAGCAGCTGCAGCAGCAGCAGCCCCTTGTTGACCTCGCAGCTGCATCAGCAGCACTTCGCCAAGCCCACAGCCTAGGGGACACAACTCAACTGCAGCAGCAGCTGCTGGAGCAGCTGCAGCAGCTGCAGAGGCAGCACGAACAGCTGCAGACACAGAACTTCAGTGGGGAGAGCAGCGACGGGCTGGGTTCTGCTGCAGCAGCAGCAGCAGCAGCTGCTGCTGCTGCTACAGGAGCAGCACAGGAGGGACTTTCTCGTCAAGGTGCTTTAGAAACCCACAAGTTTCCTCCTGGGGCGGCCTCGGTGGATTCCCAGCAACGGCAGAAACTCCTGCTGCAGCAGCAGCAGCTGCTGCTGCAGCAGCTGCGCGCAGATACGGACCCAAAGTTTGCTGCTGCCGAAGCAATCAAAAGCCTCCTCTCTGGCTGCCCTGCAGCACTACAGCCCCCTCTCCTGCAGCACCAAGGAGATGCAGCAGCAGCGAAAGTGGCAGCAGCAGCAGCAGCAGCATCAACGATAACAACAGCGGCAGCAGATGGCAGCAGCACGGAACCGGACGGCGAAGCGAGTTGGACTGCGCGCACCACACAGCAGCAGCAGCTGCAGCAGCAGCAGCAGCAGCAGCACCCGTCCAAGTCTTCGGATGTATCTTTTCAGCATGGCGACGCGCCCGCAGTAAGCTGGGCCGTCGCAGATTCTCGCGGAGCAGCAGCAGCAATCCCGTAAGAGCAGCAGCAGCAGCAACGCCTTAAGAGCAGCAGCAGTAACAACGCCTTAAGAGCAGCAGCAGCAGCAACGCCTTAGGAGCAGCAAGAGCGGCGACGCATTAAGAGCAGCAGCAGCGGCAATGCCCTGAGAGCAGTAGCAGCAATAGCAGCAAAGCCTCAAGAGCAGCAGCAGGAGCAGCGCTTTAGGAACAGCAGCAGCAGCAAAAACGGCACTGTTATCAATGACACCAGCAGCAGCAGCAGCAGCAGCAGCAGCAGCAGCATTTTATGGCAGGAGACACTAATAGGGTCCCTTTAAAACCTGCTTGTAGCCCTGTGCGAAGCAGCACAGGAGCGGCGTCTGCTGCAGTTGGATTGGGGTGTACATACACCTCAGTACGCCCTTACACCTGCTGCTGCTGCTGCGGCTGCTGCTGCTGCCGCTGCTGCTGCTGCACCCCAGGGCCAAACAGCACGGCACAAAGGTTTCAGCAGTCACAGCAACGAGTGTACCAGGCCACGCTGCAGCAGCAGCAGCTGCTGCAGCTGCTGCAGCAGCGCCACCAGCAGCAGCAGCCCCCAGTCTTTGCCCTTTTGCTGAATCTTCCTGGGCATTTAAAAACTAATTGTTGCGCTGGGGCCCTTGGCGCGGCTGGGGGCGGACTGCTGGGGTGTACAGACACCTCACTGTGGGGCCCCTCGGGGCTCTTTTCAATGTATAACTTCACAGCAGCAGCAGCAGCAGCACAATCTAGCAAAGACTAGGGCTCTAGGCAGTCGTAGGGGGGTCTAGGAGTGCAGCAATTCCGAAGAGTTCTCTGTCCTCAGGCTGCAGCAGCAGCTGAGCAGCAGCGGGGAAGCCTAGACAGCTATACAGGAAATCAGAAGCAGCAGCAGCAGGACTAGCAGCAGTATTACCAACAAGAACTGCAGCAGCAGCAGCGCTAGCAGCAGCACTAGCAACAATAACCGCAGCAGCAGCGGAGAGGCCTCCCATGCTGCAGCGGCGCCCACGTAATTAGACATGGGGCGTTTGGGGGGCAGCTAATTTACTGCAGCACCGCTGCTGCTGCTGCAGCTGCAGCAGCAAGGCACAGCAGCAGCAGGGAGACTCTAAGCAGCTGCGCCTTAGCCAGAGTCCCAAGGGCGGATAGCAGAGGCATCAAATAGCCCGTGTCCTTTTGCTGCTGCTTGCTGCTGCTTGCTGCTGCTTGCTGCTGCTCCTTCAAGTGTCTCTTTTATAAGGACTTCAGCAATTGTCTGTGTCTTCAGTTCGGCAGTAGCTGCTGCTGTTGCTGCTGCAGCTGCGGCTGCCTAATGTCTCATCTGGGGCTTCTTTATGTCCTTTTGTCTCTATATGTCTCATTTGTTTCATCATTTTTTTCTTCATTTGCTTCTTCACTTGTTTCTTTATTTGCTTCTTCATTTGCTTCTTCCTTTGCTGCCTGTTCTCCATTTAAAACCTCGAGCGCATGCAGAAGCAGCTGTTGCTCTTTCTGCTGCGCTGCTGCAGGAAGAGTTGGAGATAAAAATGGACCATTGGTCCATTGGCTCTTTCAGAACTGGCCGGTGGACCTCAAAAGAGTCCAGGTGGCCCAGCCAGCAGCAGCAGCAACAGCAGCAGCAGCAGCAGCAGTTTGCTGCAGCAGGGCAGCCTCGGGCGCTGCGTGTACTTCGCAGCTGCTGTGGGGCCGAGACGGCAGCAGCTAATAAAAGAGCAGCAGGAGCATTTTGATTATAAAACGGAAGCAGCAAAGCCGGGGCTGAAGCTGCAGCAGCAGCAGCAGACTGCTGCAGCACGTTGCAGCAAAGCGCACTGACACTTTGGCCCTGCAAGCTCGTGCTATGGGGCCCCACAGGTCTTTTGGCCTTTCACTTGGGGGCCCCCTTAGGCAATTTTAATTCCAATTAGTCCCTTAAAACATTTAAATTCCTTTTCCGGGACTTTACAGAACTTTCATAAAACACATAAGGGCTATTTTATCCCCCTAAACTTCTCTTTGCAGAAAACAGCAGCAAAATAACACTCTCTGCCCCCCCACAGAACCCACAGCACACACACCAGCTGGGGGCCCCCGGGGGCCCCCTAGGGACCCCCTAGGGGCCCCCCATTGGCCCCCCCCGGGGCCCCCCAGGGGCCTCCCGCGCGCATTCTGCATGCGTTGCATGTGCGCAGCACCTTTTTGCCTGCGCTGCATGCGCTGCATGCATGCATGCATGCATGCATGCATGCAGCGCATGCATTTATGCGGGGCTTTGGGAGTCTTCTTCTTGGGACGCGAGGACGAGACCTCTGTAGACTCCGTTGGGGATTTCCATGAGCTGCTGGTGAGTTCCGACTTCGACAACTTTGCTGCCGCTGCTGCCTCTTTGCTGCAGCACAACAATCTTATCGGCGTTTCTGACTGTGGAGAGTCTGTGGGCAATAAGAATGGTGCTTCTCCTGCCGCTGCCGCTGCTGCTGCCGCTGCTGCCGCTGCTGCCGCTGCTGCTGCTGCTGCTGCTGCTGCTGCTGCTGCTGCGCAGCAGCGCGTCCAGCGTGCGCTGCACCTGGCGCTCGCTCTCCGCGTCCAGCGCCGAAGTGGCTTCGTCCAAAATCAAAAGCTGCGGCTGCCGCAGCAGCGCGCGGGCAATTGCAATTCGCTGCCGCTGCCCCCCCGACAGCAGCAGCCCGCCAGCCCCAGCAGCAGTTTCGTAGCCGTCCGGCAGCTCCGAAATAAACCCGTGCGCGTTCGCCAAACGAGCGGCCTCCTCGATCTCGCTCTGCAGCAGCAGCAGCAGCAGCAGCAGTAGCAGCAAGAGCGACGGCTGCAGCAGCGGGAACGGCAGCTGCAGCAGCGAGAACGGCAGCTGCAGCAGCTTGTGTCCATCTGCCCCAGCCGCAGCAGCAGCAGCAGCAGCAGCAGCGTGGGCCTCACCTGGGTGGCGTCTGGGCGTGAAAAGGCAATATTATCTCGGATGGAAAGATTGAAAAGAACAGGTTCTTGACTGACAAGTCCAATTTGGGATCGAAGGCGGATTAAGTTGAAGTCCAGAATATCATTATCTCCCACGAGGATTCTCCCGGGCCCCTGCTGCTTCCCCTGCTGCTGCTGCTGCTGCTGCTGCTGCGCGGGGCCCGCGGACACCGCAGTGGAGCGCTCCAGGTCATAGAACCGCAGCAGCAGCTGCACTGCTGTGGACTTCCCGCAGCCAGAGGGCCCCACAAGAGCCACAGTCTCTCCGGGATTAACAGCAAACTCAACTTCGCTGTAGATTTGCTGCTGCGGCCTCGCGGGGTACGCGAAAGACACTTTTTCAAAAGCCACCTTCCCCACAAAGTCCTCCAGGGGCCCCCCGGGGCCCCCGGGGGCCCCGGGG
>NW_013545824.1:0-5360 GCF_000499545.2 Eimeria tenella
CCCCGCTAACCTAGCACAGATCGCCTGCCCAACAAACCTCCATAAACGCAACTCCACTCTCCCCACAAATGAACACTGCCGCTTACCTTCACGCACCCACAGCCACCTTTCCGCAGTCATTCACCAGGACTCGCAAACAAACAAATCCCCACGAAAAAAAAAAGATGTCGCTCCTCCCTGGAACCCCTCCCGTGCAGTCAGGCCAAAAATCGCAACACACACACAACACAACCGTCCGTCACGCGATCACACAACGCCAACGTGCGCGTGATACATGCACGCACACACTCGCCTTCATCTCTCCACCGCTTCATTCCTGCCTACAACACTCTGCCATACGATAACCCCACTCTCGTTCCAAAACTCTCAAAATGCCGCACCAAACATACCAAACAATAACGACATTCAACAAGCCAGTGGTTCCGCACCCACTTTCTGCTCTGCCTGTTCACCCAAAAATGCAGTGACACCTCCATTTTCACCCAGTCACACTCCGACGACTAAAAGGACCTCAATAGCTGCTCCTCCATAATTCAGCACAGGTCCGCTGCCTATACGGCATCCACAATCGCCGACATACTTGCCAAGCAAGCGAACGTTCCACATAACCCCAAGCACCCAAAGACACACTCCACAACCCATAGTTGCGCCACCCCAACACAAAGATTATCACAGCGACCAAGACCCGATATTTGGCTCCCCCGCTCAACTCTAGAACACCCTCAACAAAACCCTCTTCCCTCCAACATGCCATCAAACGCAAACGTCGTGTCCGCAACATGCATGGACACTGTCCTTTGCACCCACGTCCTGCTCCGCCCCAACGTACACAGATACGACCGCACGCGCTCTAACTACTAAACGCCCTCGCAAACGTACGCTCACCGACTCACCTAACAGACATCCACAAACGCCGCCCCACCATTCTAACGACGACAAACGCTGACGCCTTGCCACCTAACTCCGCACACTCAAAGCCCAGCTCTCCTCAAACCACAGCCTCGTCACTGCAACACACAAAATCTCACCTCTGCACATAGCATGTCACGCTCCTCAGTCAGCTAGCCCAAACGGACACGAGAGGAACCACATCCGATGCTCAACCCTTCAACGCCTACGCTTTATCCCTCCTCCCTTCGGCACAGCAACATATGCACACAAACTGCACACATCCCAAAAGCAAGCTTGTGTTCTCCTGTTCGTCACGTACGCTGAAACCACCACTGGTTCTGCACCCACTCCCTGCTGCGACTGCATCCCCAATACACAAAGCACCCAAGCTTTCGCACCTAACTGCAATAAGCAACTCAAATGAATTTTCCTGGCCACTCTGCCCTGCTCGGCTCCGCTCAGTATATATCGCCTGCCTGTGTCTCCCTGTCAAACCAGCACCTTCATTGCACAAACTCCCTTCTACATGTTTTCGCCTTCAATGTCACACTTCACTTGACATTTTTATATGCTGCTCCAAACCCTGACTCTGAACTAAGTATATACACCACGTTTTCCGCACGTCAAGGCACCCATACAAGTACCCACGCCAAAGCTCGCACAAGGATGCAGTCGAAGCAACCATGTGCAGCTTCGTTTCGCTTTGTGAGTCATAGTACAGCCTCAGCGTCCCCAGGCACACTCCAATTGACGCGTGCCACTTCCGGTACAAATCTACAGAAGCATCGTCCCCTTCGTCGTCCCATGCTGTCCATAGCGTAGATTCGGCGCGCATCGCGAGCCCCAAGCTGATTCGCCCGATTGAGAGAAGCTAATCAGCAAATGATCCTTGACGCACCTGCTTCTTTCTCTGCTCCCCACAACAGCTGCTACCCACCCGCTCACAACCACGTACAACCAGATGCTCTAAGCGTCGCCATTTCCTGCTGATCTACTGTGTCCCCTTCGTTCCGGAATTCGCACACGGCGCCGCTATAAGCTCCCAATATTAATCCACTGCCAATGTGCTCCTCCACAAAACTGCGCACTGCGCAGTTATTTGCTCATGTGTCCCGTCGTCCAAGACACACATTTTTGTACATTTGCCGTCCCAGCGAAGTACGCCCAGCCAAACGATGACGATGCACGCACTCGCTTCTTCGACTGAACATTGCAAAGATTGACAGCCACACACTCACAACCACGTAAGCATCAGTGGCTCTTGCAGCCGCCTCGCCGCTGCACGCTGCTCTAAGACTCCAGCACCGACGCGTCGTCGTTGCGTGCCCCTGACATACTCTCACAGCACCCACTATCAACAACTACCTTGCCTCACATACACCCAGCCGTGTCAGCCGCCTCACCACCTCTCGCAAACTTCAACACTCACCAAGCACCTGCCTCCGATGCGCCGGAAACTGCAAAGTTCGACTCCTTTCAACGTCCTTCAACTTCTCCACTGGTGCAATAGCCGGCAGCGAATACAAATCTCCCTGCCACAGTAGCGCATATTCCCCAAATCCACCCCTTCCAGTACTACCACACTTCTAGTGTCCACATACACAAAGCGGCAAGCCGCACGACCCAACGCATCTGTGCGTACTTTCTTCTTTGCCTACAACGCCAACGTAACCACCAGCCACACAATCACACCAACCTACACTCCAACACCTTAGTGTTCTCGCTGACTCTTCCTCAACAACTCACCGCAGGCCCTCTACCTGGTGAATGGATGCCCCATGGACCAGCGTTCCTACGTACTCCCAAACACCCAAAGGCACTCACCACAACACACAACCTCGTCGTGCCAACACGCCAACCGCCACAGCAGCACCCAACAATTCGCTTCCATCTGGTCCCCCTCATGCGTACACACACGCATAACGCGCACGCACCCAACGATCAACACTCAGACCCCATCAACCTCTCCCACGTGCAGTCGACACGCAACCACACACAGCCAACGTGCGTCCAACACGCATACACGCTCGCTTCTGTCTCCTCCCCATCTCGTTCCCTCACACACCACCCTGCAGTGCGACAACCGCCTTTCACTTCAAAAATCCCAAACTGACGCACTAAGATAACAACACCCAACAACCCACTGGTCGGTACTCACTTCCTGCTCCGCCTGCACGCCCAAAATAATGTTGACACACGCAATTCCGGCAGGTCGCACTCCAACGCCTTGACGCCCTCACCAGACGCTCCTCACCAACCCACCACAGGCCCGCTCACCAAAGAAACCCTACCCTCGCCACTCCACACGCCGAGAGAACGAACACTGCCAACTGCCCTCAAACGCCCAATTACGCCCCACAAAACCCAATGCATTGTCACGCCAATTCATAACGCCTCATGTCAGCAACTAACTTCTGGACCCCACCTCGCATGCATACATACAAACATCTATATATACCCCAACATACACACGAACAATCGGAACACCCACACGCACTCCCAGCAACGCTCCATCCCCCTAATATGCCATGACACTCAAACAACGTCCCAGCAGCACGCGTACAAGCTCGATTCCGCACTCACCTTCTGCTCCGTCTGCATGCCCAAACGACAAACGCCCTCGCAGTCTCACCAAGGCATACTCCAACGAACAAACGCCCTCACCAAAGGCTCCTCACCAATTTACCACAGTTCCTCGGACCACTGAACCTCCACAAACGCCACTCCGCAGACCCAACAAAAGAACAGACCCTTTATCTCCACGCAACTAAACCCGATACCCCGACCTCTCAACGCCATGTGTCCTAAACAAACAATGCCGAACATACTCGGCTCCCCTCCCAAAACCCTCACGTACATACACACAAAACATCACAGCATACATGCATGCAACAACCGGTTCCGCATCATTCCCAACGATGCTGCGTTCCCTTGACATGCCGTCGCACGCAGTCAACATGCCTGCAACATGCCTGCAAGCACGGTCCTGTACCCACTCCCTGCTCCGCCTGAAAGCTTGAAATGCCGAGGACACAAGCAGTCCCACCAAGCAGCACTACAACGCCTCTTAACGTCATAACCAACAGCTCCCCGCTAACCTAGCACAGATCGCCTGCCCAACAAACCTCCATAAACGCAACTCCACTCTCCCCACAAATGAACACTGCCGCTTACCTTCACGCACCCACAGCCACCTTTCCGCAGTCATTCACCAGGACTCGCAAATAAACAAATCCCCACGAAACAAAAAGGATGTCGCTCCTCCCTGGAACCCCTCCCGTGCAGTCAGGCCAAAAACCACAAAACCTAGCACCATGCGTACAAGCTCGTTTATCGACCCACTCCCTGCTCCTTCTGCATGCCCAAACGACAAACGCCCTCGCAATCTCACCAAGGCATACTCCAACGAACAAACGCCCTCACCAAAGGCTCCTCACCAATTTACCACAGTTCTTCGGACCACTGAACCTCCACAAACGCCACTCCGCAGACCCAACAAAAGAACAGACCCTTTATCTCCACACAACTAGAACCCAACACCCCAACCTCTCAACGCCATGTGTCCTAAACAAACAATGCCGAACATACGCGGCTCCCCTCCCAAAACCCTCACGTACATACACACAAAATATCACAGCATACATGCATGCAACAGCCGGTTCCGCATCATTCCCGACGATGCTGCGTTCCCTTGACATGCCGTCGCACGCAGTCAACATGCCTGCAACATGCCTGCAAGCACGGTCCTGTACCCACTCCCTGCTCCGCCTGAAAGCTTGAAATGCCGAGGACACAAGCAGTCCCACCAAGCAGCACTACAACGCCTCTTAACGTCATAACCAACAGCTCCCCGCTAACCTAGCACAGATCGCCTGCCCAACAAACCTCCATAAACGCAACTCCACTCTCCCCACAAATGAACACTGCCGCTTACCTTCACGCACCCACAGCCACCTTTCCGCAGTCATTCACCAGGACTCGCAAACAAACAAATCCCCACGAAAAAAAAAAGATGTCGCTCCTCCCTGGAACCCCTCCCGTGCAGTCAGGCCAAAAATCGCAACACACACACAACACAACCGTCCGTCACGCGATCACACAACGCCAACGTGCGCGTGATACATGCACGCACACACTCGCCTTCATCTCTCCACCGCTTCATTCCTGCCTACAACACTCTGCCATACGATAACCCCACTCTCGTTCCAAAACTCTCAAAATGCCGCACCAAACATACCAAACAATAACGACATTCAACAAGCCAGTGGTTCCGCACCCACTTTCTGCTCTGCCTGTTCACCCAAAAATGCAGTGACACCTCCATTTTCACCCAGTCACACTCCGACGACTAAAAGGACCTCAATAGCTGCTCCTCCATAATTCAGCACAGGTCCGCTGCCTATACGGCATCCACAATCGCCGACATACTTGCCAAGCAAGCGAACGTTCCACATAACCCCAAGCACCCA
>NW_013545825.1:0-5965 GCF_000499545.2 Eimeria tenella
ATTTAGGGGCCCTTTGGCGCTCGTGGCGCATCAAAGCCGCAGCAGAGCAGTTGATGATTTATTTTTTTCTCTCTTGAGGGAAAATGGACTTTTCGCTGAGGCCCTCAACCACGAGGGTCCTTTTGAGTGCCCCACAGGGGGGCGCCCAGGGGGCCCCCCGGGGAGCCCCCAGGGGGGCCCCACAGGGGCCCCCCAGTGGGGCCCCACAGAGGGCCCCACGGGGGGCCCCACAGGGGGCCCCACAGGGGGCCCCACATGTTATAGGGGAGCTCCCAGGCATTCCGTTGAAATATTTTTGATAAGAAAAATGACGGAGTAGACAGTTTTCTTCTGAAGGCAATTTAAGGGGCCCTGCACGTGGTACAGGGACTGGAGCGTGGCAAGGGTTTAGGATTTAGGGTTTAGGACTTAGGGTTTAGGGTTTAGGTGGGCAGCAATGTTAGTGAAAGCAGCTACGCGGCGCGGCTATCTTGCCGGATGAAGTTTGAGGAAACTGATAGGCTTATAACCCTAAAGAATAATCCCTAAACCCTAAAACCCTAAACCCTAGACCCTTTTCGAAAGGCTGCTTTGCTCATTAGTTGCGGCGCTTTAGGGAGCTGCAGCAAGTGATCACTGCCGAGGCACTAGCTAGCTCGTAGCTAGCTGTTAGCTAGCTGTTAGTTAGCTGTTAGTTAGCTGTTAGCTAGCTGTCAGCTAGCTGTCAGTTAGCTGTTAGCTAGCTATTGGCTAGCTGTGAGCTAGCTGTTAACCACCTGCGAGCTATCAGGTAGCTAGCTGCTAGCTTGCCACTGGCTTGCTGCTCGGTATCTAAGTGACAGCTAGGCAGCTCCTGGCGAGCTGCTGGCTAGCAGCTAACTAGCTGTTAGCTAGCTGCTAGCTAGCTGCTGGCTAGCTGCGAGCTAGCTGCTCGCTAGCTGTGAAGTATCTGGTGGCTGGCTGCAAGCTAGCCGCTAGCTAGCTGCTAGCCAGCTGCTAGCTAGCTGCTAGCTAGCTGCCAGCTAGCTGGTGGCTAGCTGTTAGCTAGCTGGTGGCTAGCTGCTAGCTAGCTGCCTCCCCCATAGTCGCAGCAGCCAAATGATCACCAGAGAATTCTCGTGCGACTGACCCGCAGCAGCAACAGCAGCAGCAACGCCAGCAGCGACGGCAGCAGCAGCAGCAGCAGCAGCCTGCAGGGCCGTTAATCAGTTCATTATTTATCATTTATTTCTTTTTCCGCTTCGTTTTTTTCCGTTTTTCTTTTCCCACTCGAAGCTCCAGCTCTGCAGCTTCTTCTCAACTCCTTTCTTTTCAGTTTTTCTCCCAGTGCGTTTATGCATTAAAAGGCTTTCCATTTTGCTTCCTGGGGCCCCTGGCGTCCCCTGGGGGCCCCTGGGGGCCCCGGGGGGCCCTTGGGGGCCCCTGGGTCCCCTTGGGGCCCCTGGGGCTCTTAGGGCCCAGGGGGCCATGGGGTTCCTGGGCTCCCCGGAAGTCCCGGAGTTTCTGGGGATCCTGAGGCCCTTGGTGGCCCTGGGGGGCCCCAGGGGCCCTGAAGATCTGGGGGGCCCTGGGGGCCCCGGCGGCCCTGGGGGCCCCGGGGGCTCCAGGGGCCCCAGGGGCCCCGGGAGCCCTGGTGGCCCTTTGGGGCTGGATTTGGAGCTTTAAAGACTCTTTGGGCTTTACAGTTAAAGGCAGCAGAGGCAGTGGGGGCCCCCAGGGGCCCTTTGAGGGCTGCGGGCGAGCAGCAGCAGCGAAAAGGCAGCTTTAATGGCTCCTTCTTCTCCTAACGGGACTTCTGATATTGGCAAACTGACCACTGAGTGCCTGGGGACTTTAAATGCTTTTTTTTCGGGTTAAAAGACTTTAAAATGGAGAAGAAAAACGCAAAAATGCAGTAGGCAGCGGCTGGCCGGACCGGCGGTGGGCCGGAGGGTGTGGGCGCGGCGGTGTGTGGCGAGGAAGTTGGGGAAAATGGGGTTTAAATGTTTTTTTGAATACAAATTAATATTTTGAAAATGAAATTTCAAGAAAAACAACAGTAAATTTATCTTTTTGCGGCGGAAGAACGCCCAGTGTCGGTAGCCGCTGGTTCCCCTGAGCTGTATCGACGGCCCACAGGCTGGCGGTGGCTGCAGCGACTTCTCGGAGAAAAAGCACAGAATTTGAAGCTTAAGAGTGTCATTAAATTTATTTTGAATAAAAAAACAGTGAAAAGGTAAAGAAAAAGAAGTTTATTCGCCTGGAGGACTGCTGCTGCAGCAGCGCGCAGCAGTCGACTGCCGCCGCTGCCTGCTAGGGGCGCTGCTGGCGAGGCCTCTGTGGATTTGCTGCTTTCTCTGTGTTTTATTTTCTCCTTTTTCACCATTTGGGGGCTTTTTGGCATTTTAATTTGAGCAATTTGGCCGCAGAACCCCCCTGGTATTGCGAAGCGGCAGCAGGAGCCGCACGGCTTGCCGGTTCAGTCCCCTGGCGCTTTTGAGGTGTACGTACACCTCAAACTGCTTTCCACGCCCTTCTCCGCCCAAGGTAAAAGCCCCCATAATTACTTCAGGTGAGGTTTTTGGTTTGCTGCTGGGGCGGCCCTGCTGCTGCGGGTTTGAAGCAGCAGAACCGAACACACAGCAACACATGCTAGGGTGTACGTACACCGCGCAGCAGCGCCCCCAGGAGCAGGGGCCCATTAGCCCTCTAAAAACTCCCTCACTTATTTTCTTTTTTCATTTCTGTTGGGTTTTCGGGTCTTGGCGGCAGCAGCAGTTCCTTCGGGGGTGTACGTACAGCTGCGGTTGCTGCTGGCACGCCGCGCGTGGCAGCGCCGGCCTTCTGTGTGCAGCAGAAGTTAATTTCAATGATTTTTTGTTTATTCTAATATTTGTTTTTGTTTTTCTCTTCAAATTTAACAAGGCGAGGCCCTAAGGCTTCGCCGTTGCTGCTGCTGCTGCTGCTGCTGCTGCTGCGGAGCCGCAGCACCACTGGTTGGTGGGCCGAGGTGTACGTACACTGCAGAGACCAACAGAGAAACCGATCCAAATTTAAAATTAATTGGTTTCCAAAAATATAACTTTGCATATTCCGTGTGTCCCCCGGAACATCATTATTGAAGAATGCATAGTGCGCTCCACAGCAGCAGCAGCAGCAGCAGCAGCAGCAGCAGCAGCAGCGGTGAAAGGTTTTGCTTCTGAAACCCCAGGCTTGCTGCTGCTTCTGGGAAGAGCAGCAAATGGTTGAGGCTGTAGTGGGGTTTTGGGGTGTATGGACAGCTCGGGTGTACGTATACCTCGTGGCCGCAGACGACCACTGAGCAGCAAGAAGGCTTTTTAAAACATTTTTCTTTTTCTTTTTTTATTTTTTCTTCTTCTAAAGAGTTAAAAGAAGAAATGGATTTGGGAAGCCGCAGCGCCTGGGGGGGCGGCACGGAGGCTCATGCGTTTTCCTTTGTCTTGGGTGCGGGTCGAGGGTTTAGGGTTTAGGGTTTAGGGTTTGGAGGCTGCATGTGTTATTGGAGGCGCACGGATTCACGTGTGGGGCGGAGAGGCTTTTGTGTGCAGCTGCTGCG
Source organism: Eimeria tenella (assembly GCF_000499545.2). Taxonomy (NCBI): domain Eukaryota; phylum Apicomplexa; class Conoidasida; order Eucoccidiorida; family Eimeriidae; genus Eimeria; species Eimeria tenella. The sequence continues at coordinate 3,536 of NW_013545825.1, forward strand.
CTGTTTTAAGCTTGCTGCAGCGGTGCTGCTGCGCCCTTGCGCTGCTGCTGCGGCTGCTGCAGCGCGTTTGCTGCTGCTGCTGCTGCTGCTTCTGTGCATTTGCTGCTGCTGCTGTGCTCTTGTGTTGCTGCTCTTTCTCAGTGACATCTTCACCTCCCTTTCCTCCATCGTCTTCCCCCTGCTGCCTCAGTGCTTGCTACCGACGCAGCCGTAGCAGCAGCAGAAAAAGCCACAGCAGCAACAGCGGCAGCAGCAGCAGCAGCAGCAGCAGCAGCAGTTTCTCATCAGCACGATTTCCCCATCTCCACCTCTTTATCCCCACACACTCTGACGAGCATTAGCAGCAGCAGCAGCAGCAGCAGCAGCAACATTGGCAGCTCTAGACGGTGCGCTGTTTTTCCCGTGAGCTGCACGCTTAGAAGCGCCTGTCGACGCAACAGCAGCAGCAGCAGCAGCAGCAGCAAAACCCAGTTTCGCGGACTGACCGCAGCACAGGCGCCGCGGCTGCGTCGTGCAGTTCCCCGCAGCCCGACGGCCTGTGCTGTAGAGGCGACTGCGGGGCAGCAGCAGCAGCAGCAGCAGCAGCAGCTGCATCTGCAGCAACTGCTGCAGCTGCTGCGGCAGCCCCGCTGCCGGGCTCCAAAGCCAGCAGGATGTACCTGCGCCAAGGGCCCCCCCTAGCGATCTCTTCCTCCTCCGTTTCTCTGGAGATTGCGAAGCAGCTGCAGGAGCAGCAGCAGCAGCAGCAGCACAGCAGCAGCAGCAGCAGCAGCGCCAGCGATCGCTTCAACACCAGGCAGTCCCTCAAATTCATTCTTGAAGACAGCCGCACTGCAGCTCCGCAACGGCTCTCTTACAACCCAGCGTGCTCTTTTGCTAGCAGCAGCAGCAGCAGCAACAACAACATTATATTTACTAAGGTGGTTCCTAGCAGGTACTCCTACGGCAGTGGGCTTTTTGAAGGAGCAGCGCAGCGACAGCAGCAGCAGCAGCAGCAACAGCAGCAAAAACAGCAGCAGCAACAGAAGCTGTTGCTGTTGCTGCAGGACCAACGATTACAGAAAGCAACATCGCAGCAGCTTACTTACGCGCGGCAGCAGCCATTGCAACAGCGGCAGCACCAGCTGCAGCAGCAGCAGCAGCAGCAGCAGCAAAACACTCTTCAGTCTTCCCCCCTTTCAGAGGTACAACACAAGGTATATTCGTGCACGCAGCAGCAGCAGCAGCACTTCTATTACACCCCAGAGCATTCCATACAACAGCAGCAGCAGCAGCTGCAGCAGCAGCAGCAGCAGCGTCAGCTACAGCAGCAACGGCAGCTGCAGCAGCAGCATCAGCTACAGCAGCAGCAGCAGCAACAGCAACTGCAGCAGCAACAGCTGCAGCAACAACGGCAGCAGCTGAAGCAGCGGCAGCACAAACTTTCAGCACCCTCACTTCACCTGAGCCGCCAAGGAGCAGCTTCTAAATCTCGCCAGTCTGTTGCTGCAGAAGCTACACAAGCTCACAATCAGCAGCAGCAGCAGCAGCAGCAGCAAATGGCTCCGTTTTCGACCCCAAACGCTGGCGTTTGTTTGCTCTCGAACGGGCCCTCTGCAGCCTCCAGGCAGCAGCAGCAACACATGCAGAGGCAGCAGGAGCTGGAGCAGCACCTGCAGCAGCAGCAGCAGCAGCTGCTGCTTCAGCATTCCCAGCACCTTCCCCAGCAGCAGCAGCGCAGGCAGCAGCAATACGCAGCAGCAACAGCGGTGGCGCCATGCGGGACGCAGCAGCAGCAGCAAAAACTCGCTGCAGCTTCCTGCAGCACCACCAATATCCATAGCGCCTCAAGCAGCAGCAGCAGCAGTAGCAGCAGCAGCAGCAGCAGCAACAGCAGCAACAAAATGAGACAGGCAACCAACTGGCTAGACCTCACCCTCAACAGCGCATGCGCGCGCCGCCTGGCTCTCCGACAGTGTTTTTGTAGCGCTTCTATTTCTGCAGAGGCTTTGGTAAGCAAACCCTAAACCCTAAACCCTAAACCCTAAACCGCGGGCTCTAAAGCCTGGACTGGGCCACCGACTTGAAGTGGTGGCGGGGTTGAGCTGCGCCTGCTGCTGCTACCATTTGCTACTGTCCTTGCGGCACCGTTTCTGCTGCTGCTGCTGCTGTTGCTGCTGCAGCAAAACAGCCCAGCGTCTCTAGCTGGCACAGCCATCTACAGCTCCTCACTGCTCAGGCTGCCGCCCCCCGACAAGGCAGATGGGGGGCCCCTGGGGGCCCCCGGGGCCCCAGGGGGCCCCGGGGCCCCGGGGGCCCCCGGGGGCCCTGTTGAAGATGAGTGCATATATTTGACGCGGCTAATTCAAAGTGCCATATTCGGGGCAGTGTTTGCTGCAGTGGCGCACTCGCAGGAAGACCCGAACAGCAGCAGCAGCAGCAGCAGCAGCA
>NW_013545826.1:0-5588 GCF_000499545.2 Eimeria tenella
TGCTGCTGCTGCTGCTGTACCTTTTACTGCTGCACTCGAGAGGTCTCGGAGGTCGCTGTGCATTGCCCGCCTCACTTCGGCTGCTCTTCTGCAGCTTTGCTGCTTGCCCTTGCTGCCGCCCAAGAAATAGTTGCTGCTGCTGCTGCTGCTGCTGCTGCTGTAGCTGCTGCTGCTGCTGCTGCTGGGGAAGTAGAGCCGGGGGTCTGTTTGCTGCTGGAGCCAACAGAGGCAACGCCGAAGTGCTGCGGCTCCTCAAAGGAGAAGCAGCAAAGATGCGCGGCAGCAGCGGCAGCGACGAGGTAGACCGAGCAGCAGCAGCAGCAGCAGCTGCTGCTGCTGCAGCAGTAGTAGTAGTAGCAGCAGCGACTGCGGGCAGAGGACGCAGGCGGTTGCCCCGCAGTGCGGCGACAGAGTTACTGGAGAAGCCGCTTGCTGCTGCTACTGCTGCTGCTGCTGCTGCTGTGTCTGCAGTTGCTGCTGGACCTTTGCAGGATAAAACACTCGTTTGCGTCTTCTCCACAGCAGCAGCAGCAGAAGCAGGCAGTAAGCTGGGGAAAGGTCGAGGGTGCTGCAGATTCTGCTGCAGCTGCTGCAGCGGCAGCGGAGGCACTAGCCGCTGTTGCTGTTGCTGCTGCTGCTGCTGCTGCTGTTGCTGCTGCTGTTGCTGCTGCAGACCTTGTGTCTTAGAATGCAGCTGTCTGTACACCCCGCGGTTTGCTGCTTGTTTGGTTTTGACTTTTTCAATTTTGTTTATCTCCGCGTCTCGGCACTGAGGCGCAGCAAAGCCACAAACACCCAAAGAATAAGCAGCAGCAGCAGCAGCAGCAGCAGCAAAGGCAAACGCGCAGCAGCAAATACAAATGCAGACAAGTCCGGAGGAGGACCTCCTCACCTTGTGAACAAGAGGAGTCAATTGATGAGCCCTTAACGAACGAGCCGCGTACACTCCACTCCGCTGCTGCTGCTGCTGCTGCTGCTGCTGCTGTGAGCTGTAAGCAGCAGAGAACGAACTCGGTGTGGCTGCAGGTCTGTCGTGTGCCCTCGATGGAATTTGCTGCCGCAGCTTCTTGAACGGATTAACCGCATCGTTGCTGCTGCTGCTGCTGCTGTCTTCAGCTTTCCTTTTCTTTGAAAGAGAAGAGCGAAAGGGATGCAGCAGCAGCCTAGGAAGCCAATCCTTGAGCCAGCTGGCGCGCGACATGGCTGGTGAGGTGTCCATACACCCCGAGAAACGGAAGCCAGGCGGAAGCAAAGGAGTGCATGCAGCAAATAAAAGGCCAAATGCAGAAGCAGCAAATAAAATAAAAAAGAATAAAGATACAAACAGGAGCAGAGCTGGGAGTCTAGCTGGTTTCCCGCTGCTGCTTGCCAGTTAGTTCCGAGCTTCTGGCCTCACAGCCAGGTGAAACGGCACCCCCCGGAGTCCATTTGAGGCCATTCCAGCAGCGCCAACTTTTATTTATTTTGATTCACTTTTTGAAAAAAAACTTTGAAAGCCGGCGGGAAAAAATTGAGGTGTATGTTCACCTGGGGTGTTGAGGTGTCACATGTTGGCTTCGGCCCGCGGAGGGCTGCGCCTGCGGCTTAGCTCCTTTATTTATCCCCAATTAATAATTAATTCATTTTTATAATTCTACTTTTGTCTTGGTCGCCGCAAATAGCCAACAGAGAGAAGGCCTTCGGCCCTGGCGGAAAGTTGAGACAGCAACAGCCCCTGGCTAGGCGGGGTGGTTGTGTGCAGGAAAGCGCAATTAATGGATGCATTGATTAATTTCATTATTAATTTGAAACTAAACAATTCATTTCTTTAATTAATTAACTCAAGACGAACTGCCAAGCCCGACACAGCCAGCGAACCCCCGTACATACACCACCACCACCCTGCAGCAGCTGGGGTCTTGTGCTGGGGCCCCACGGCTGGCTGGGCCCACCAAGTGAGTGAAATGTTGCATCAACTTGCAAATAAAAAACAAATATTTAAATTATTTACTAATTTAAACCCAAAAGACCGCCAGTTGGGCGAATCCGCAGCAGCGGGTTTGCTGCAGCAGTTTTGCCTGTGAGGCAAATCTGCTGCAGCAGAAAGCCGCAGCGCCAAATACATTTTAATTGAAATATAAAGCCCCCCACGAGTGGCTCTGCAGCCCTGGGCCACGGGGAACTTGGCAATAAATTGAATTATTCAAAAATGGAGTCTTAAGAACTGAACACTAGAGTCTTTTGCTGAGTTAATCTCTGAGTTAAACTCTGAGACAAAGGCCCTCTGAAGTGGACCTCTGGAGCTGCAGAATGCGGGTTTTGAAGAGTGGAAAGTCTTTTGAAATGGGGGAAAAAGAGGAATTAAAGAGAAAAATGAGGGGAAAAAAAGAAGTGAAAAAAGAGCAATTCAAGGGCCCCTGTACATACACCTGCACGCCCCTGTACATACACCTGAACGCAGTACGGTGCACATAAACACAAATTAAATATTTCGTTCATTTGCTTTTATTTCTGCGTTTTCGATCTTCAACTGGTGGCCTTTTTGGCCACTTTCTTTGCCCTTGTTTTGCTGTTGTTCTTTTATTCTTTAAAATACATTTCTTTAGCCGAAAGTCCCTCATTTTTGCACCAAAGGCCAAATCTTGGTGAAGTTTTTTTTTCGCAGAGTCCCCGCGTTGGCCACAAAATTAGTTTTGATAACCCGCAGCTTCGTGCAGACTTGTGGGATATGAAGGTCATAAAATAAATAAATTGAATTAAATTAAAATGAAAATTGAATACCTGAAATGGTCTAAAAGGAGAATAAATAACACTTCAAAGTAAATAAAATAAAATTAAGAAGTGCATCTTTAAAAGGGCCTAAAAAGAAAATAAATAACACCCAAAAGATGCAGCAGCGAGGCCTTTTGTTCATTGCTGCTCTTTCAGTTTATATTTATATTATTTGGACTTTTCATTTTCAGAAAATGCAAATAACTTTACTTTTGGTTTTTCATTTTCAGAAAGTGCAAATAACTTTATTCTTTTATGGATTAATGCAGAGGAGAAGCAAAGATGCTAATGGCAAGAGTTTTGTTTTATAAAATGCCATTTAGAATATTCTTTTGCCGCTTTTAATTATTCAAAATTCACAATCTTCACTGCTCCAAGTAGTTACTTTTTATTTTATCTTTTCTTTTGCCACTTTTTAATTCATAGTATTTTATTTTATCTTTTCTTTTGCCACTTTCTAATTTGTTTAATTTTATATTTTCTTTTTGCCACTTTTTATTATCTCACAGTCTTTTGCAAAAGCCTTTATTATTTCAAGTTGATTTATTATCTCATAGAGCTGCAGCCTTCAAATAACATTAAGATATTTGTGTAGCTCTTTAAAAGAATAAAGTTAAAGGTCTTTAACTTATTCTGGTGGCTGCACTGCGGCTTGTAGTAACGTTATTTGTAACTGCATTTATAGTACTATTGAATTTAAATTGTTTAAATTTTAAATATTTTTAAATTAGTAATAAGTGGAGGCTCTGCGAAGCTGAGTCGCGAGTTTAAATGGAAGTAGACTTACAGAAATAAGTTGAATGATGTTGAACGAGGAAATTCAACTGAGTCCAGCGGCTCATTCTTTGGTGTTTAAAAACGTATAAACTGAAAAGAAATGTTTAAAGACAACAAACAAACAAGTTGAATAAACTCCATAGCATTTGCTTCATCATTTTCGCCTCTATTGACTGCAGCGACCCCACAAGGTAATAATTTCCACTTTTAGATTTCGAAGATCTTTCAATCCTTTAGCTGCACTAAAGACTGCAAGAATGAGAAAATTGCTGCATTTATACTTCGAAATTATCATTTTATGGTTCTTAGTTGCACAAAACGCGAATCTGAACAAAACCCAAAATCAAGATGAAGTATACTGAAGTTTCCACTGGCTCAAACTTGGCAGTTCTACTTGTGTAGAGCCATTTTGCAGCAGATCTTTTGTCAAGAATGAAATATGAACCTGAATTATTTTTTCTCTTTTTATTTCTGTGACTCCAGTTGATGAATACTAAAGTAAAGAGCCAGGGCTCGAGAGGACAGCCACATTTCCCGTTTTTTTCGCTTTTTTTGCCTTATTAAGATTATTTTTTGTTCCCTTTGTTATCTGTGGCTGCAAATATGCACAATCCCAGTTCTAGATTTTCTGATTGCCCGGCCTGAGATCCAAGCAACTTGCAAGAGGATTTCAAAAGCAAGAAGACCTCTGTAACCTTTTGTGGAGATAAAAAGGAGTAGTTTTTGAGATACTTTCCTCTCAAGATGCCTTTAAAGACCAAATTGGAGTTGTACAATTAGCTGTGAAACAAAGACACGGGCCCCTCTTTGGTAAAGGATTGGTACAGGAACGTGTAAGTGTCAGGGGCCCAACACAGATCACAGCTCCCATCGGCGGCGGCAACATGCATGAGGTGGAAAGTTAACTGGTTCTCAATATTTGCTTTAATATATAAATAATGAATTAAACAGGGAAGGCTAATCGACAGAAGGAATGGAGAGTTTCTGAGTGGAAGATCTGAACTGCAAAGTCTGCGCCGAGTCGAGTCGGCTCTAGGTGGCTGGGTGCGTAAAGCCCGCTGGCTGTTGCGTCTTTGCACAGAGTAAATTAGAGCTTAATTTCAAAAAGAGCCTTTTATTCAGCTTAATTGGAGCTACAAGTAGAGGTATTTCGTGCGGAGCTTCGCGAGGAGCTGCCATTGGCCAGCTAGCCACGGCAGCCGAGACTGAGGAAGTCGGCTTCTTGCAGGTGCTTCGCCCCGATCTGCGCTAAATAGGATTCTTAGAAGTAAATGTTTTCTTTGCTTCGAGAGCTTTAATTGACTTAAATTCCCTTTCCGTTTGCGAGCAAGCATGGCGAGGTGTCACCGCAGCGCGTCGGCTCGACTCTGTCTGTTCCTTAACAGCCCCGTCGCGTCGATTCTTCTTCCATCCTCATTATTATCTTTTCCCTGATTCCTTTATTTGTTGCAGCTGTCCCACCAAAGCACAATTAGCTCTATTTGAGTCGGTGTTGGGCGTTTTTAACGGGCTGACCGCGGCGCTTGAACAACACGAATTCCAAAGGGAAAGCAGAAGCTGCGCGCTGCAGCTTCTCGGTTTCACAAGTGCTTTTCCCTTCTTTTTCTTTTCCACTTCCTTTTATTTAAATAGCCCATTTCGAGCAGCACATACTTCAGCCTCTCGCTGAATTCTTGCTTCTCACCCGCAGCGCATTTCAGATCCTCAGCAGGTTCACCCCGTGACAGCTGCTGGCTGCCGATTCGGTCTTTTCCCCCCCACTTTCGCCAGTCTGTGGCGGGTGCTGCTGCACCCGCTGCTGCTGCTGCTGCTGCGCTGCACCCTAGTCCTTCGGCATGACCCTGCTGGCTGTTGCTGATATTGCTGCAGGAGGGGGGCCCCCAGAGGAAGCTTTGGCAGCCGAAGGGGCCCCCCGGTCTCTTCCTTTGCAGCTTTCTGGCGGGTGCAGGCAGCAGCTAAGGACAGACACTCAGACCAAACTCAAGCACAACCAGCGGCACCCCCCCCGCCACCGTCAGCAGCAAGAGCACAGAAAGCAGCAGCAGCAGCAGCAGCAGCAG
>NW_013545827.1:0-5831 GCF_000499545.2 Eimeria tenella
GCCCGCACACGCACCGGTGCACACGCTGCAGCCGCAAAGTCCAGCCCCGCAGCAGGCAGCAGCGCCTGCTGCAGCAGCAGGTCTGCTGCTGCAGCCGCAGCTGCAGCAGCAGCGGCAGCAGCGGCAGGCAGCAGCAGACACCGCTGCAGCTGCAGCGGCTCCGGCAGCGCGGGCGGTGTTCTCCACCTCCCGAACAGCAAACAGAAACCGACGAGAGGCCGCAGCTGTTTAAGAACCCGAGTTTCACAGAGAAGCTCCTTCTGCTGCTGCTGCTGCTGCTGCAAGCCCGGACAGGGAGAGCAGCAGCAGACACAAAAGTTGAACTGGCGTCGCCCGCGGCTCGCGGGCGGTCTTCTCCTTGTCTTTTCTTGAATTCGGGAAATAAATGGATTTTGGCTTTATTTATTTCCCTACAAACAACTCCATTCCGGGGCAAACGGTCTGCAGCAGCAGCAGCAGCTGCAGTGCAGCAGCAGTCACCATGTAGGCTGCAGCATCGCTGGCTGCTGCTCAGTCGGCGCTGCTGCTGCTGCAGAAAAGCAAACTTCACCTCCAAAAAGAGTTTATTTGCACAAAAAAGAGAACTCCAGATTATTTAATGTTTCTGGGGAGTGCAAAATGCGCGCGAGAGCCCGCGGCGGAGCTGCCTAGACACCCGAGCAGCCGCGGGATGCCACCGCGGGAAGCCGCTGCGTTTGCCGCCAAAATTCAATGAAAAAAGGGGGAAATAGGATTGAATTGCTTCATATTTTGCAAATAAAGACAATTGCGCGTTTATTCCGCCGCTTTCCCGCGCGTTTCAGCGGCGGTTCCGCCGCTTTCCGCAGCGGCTCTCGGGTGTACGTACACCCCGCCTCCCGCAGCCGCCGCCCGCCGCCGCTCCCCCGTTTTCCGGCATTTTTGCTTCTTTTTCTTTTATTTTTCGCGGAAATGCCTCTCCAGCCCGCAAAGCAACAGCCCAGGGGCTTTTCCACCGCCAGGGAGTACAGAATATTCGAAGAAAGCGTCCAAAAGGAGTTAAAATGCCTCCAAGTGGTTCACCACTTCCAAAGAAAACCCGAAAACTGCCAAATCCTCCCCGGTCAGTGCATGCGCTCTTCTCTTTTTCCCAACTTTTCCGAATCAAAAATTATTCCAAAAAACCCAAAAGCCCATTTGCTGCAAATCCAAACTCCCCAAAGACCGAAAAGCCCTTTCGAACAAACCCCTCAAGCCCAAAAAACGCAACAAAAATACAAATTCCTGCTGCTGCTGCTGCTGCTGCTAGACTTTCTTCTTTGCTGCTGCGGGGCTGGGGAGGACAGGCGAAACCCTAAATCGTGGTTTAGTGGTTTTGATCATTAGTAGAATTTGTTTCGGAAGTTTTTTAATTTTCTTCCGTTTGCTAAAAGCTTCTGTTGTAGCGCCTGGCACGCTGAGGTGTATGTACACCGCAGCGTAGCGCCGCCGCAGCTCGGAACAGATAAAAATAAAAATGAAAATAAATAGTAAATAATAAATAATAAATAGTAAAAATAATAAAAAGTAAATCATATATCATAATTAATTGAGCAAAAAACAAACTAATTAGTTAGTCAATTAGTTGCTACGTTGGGCATCATATTCTAAGGCCTCCACTTTACAGATTTATTTATTTGTTTTATATATTTCATCATTATACTTTTATTTGTTTTATTATTTTTATTTATTATTTATTATTAATTGTTTACTTAAAAACAAAATCGAATTTAAAATAGTAGTTTTTACTCTGAGAGCAGCAGAAGCAATTATTTCTTTTCTCTCTAAACAAATGGCCAAAGATGAATAAAAAGAATTAAATAATAAAAAACGAGAAATAAAAACAAATAAAAACGAATGAAAAGAAATAAAATAATAAAGAGAATTGAAATCTTTCTGCTGCTTTGCATGCAGAAAAAGTGACGCAGCACGACCCCGCGAGGTGTACGTACACCGCAGCGAATGGGGAAACGAAAGAATATATGAAAAAAGCAGAAAAGGCTTTAATTTGCAGCACAGAAAGATTAAAATATCCTTTGACAAGTTCCCAAGAGGTATTTAATTCATTTAAGTCATTTAATTCGCTTAATTAAAAAAGAAATCCAAAATGAAATTCAAGAAAGATCCAAAAACAAATTCAAAAAGGGGCTCTTCTACTTTTTCCCCGGCCTTCTTATTCTTTTGCACTAAATCCATCTTTTTGAATTTATTTATTTCCCCTTTTCTTTTATTTTTTATTTTTTATTTATTTACATTTTTGATTATTTATTTACTTTCAATTAAAAGGAACTCTTCTTCTTTTGCATAATTGTACAGTTACACGGTATTTATTTTCATTAAAAAATTAAATAATTTATTTAAATTAATATTATTTCTAGAAATATATTTACATAAATGAACATAAATATGTAAAACATATTTTAATAAATGAATATAATAAATGGCATATATTAATGGAAATATAAATGGACTTCTGGAATAAATAAGTACTGCATTTAAACAAATTAAAACTCAAACAAAAAAGAAAAACAAAATTTAAATGCAGCAAAATAACAAAAAGATGAAATTGCATCTTTATTTTTTGTTTAAAAACAAAACAAATGGCAATAATATAAATTGAATTCATTTCTTTTAAAACTTCTTTCCGCGCTTCGCAGGTCGGGTGGCTTGTCAAGAAAAATACCCAAAAAGAAACTATTTAAGTACAAGGGGGGCCCCCAGGGAACCCCTGAGAGGCCCCTCGGGGCTCCCTTGGGGGCCCCCTTGGGACCCCCAGGGGCCCCGCGGGGGCCCCCGGGGGGCCCCGGGGGGATGTGGGGCCCCTTTGGGGGGGTTAAAAAGGGTTTAGAAAAAAATTAAAAAAATTAATTTGATTTATTGAAGTTTGAAATTATTTAAATGAACTGCAAACTCTTTGGATTAAATAAAACAAAATGCGGGAAAAGAAAGCAGCGTGGCCAGGTCGGATTGATTTAGGGTTTAGGGTTTAGGGTTTAGGGTTTGGCAACGAGATCAAGGGGAACAACAGATTAATTAAGAAAGTTAGTTTAATTAAATATTTGATTAGTTCGATTAATTAATTAATTAATTATTTAATGAATTTGATTAATTAATTGATAATGACAACAGCTTTAGCGCTGGCGCGCCTTCTCCTGCTGCAGTTCGTAAAAAAGAAAATCTGAAATAATTAAAAATGAAAAAAGAAATAATTAAATTTAAATTAGAAAAGAATAAATGGCAAATAAATTGCAAACATAAAAAATTCAAATAAATGAAATTAAAATTGAAAAAGAAGAAAAAAAACTTAAAAAAAACGCGAAGTGGTTTCTTCAAATGCCGCAACTAAATAACTTAATGAATAAATAAATAAAAATCGAATAATTAATTAATAACTTAATGAATAAATAAATAAGAATCGAATAATTAATTAATAACTAATAAATAAATTAATAATAAAAAACAAATATCAACTAATAAATAAGTAAATAATAAATAGCTAATAAGTAAATAAATAAGTAAACGATAAATAACTCATGAATAAATAAATAATAAATACGTAAATAAATAAATAAATAAATTGCGTTTTTATCTCCTGTAAATTGGCTGGGTAAAACCTAGAAAAGCAAATTGAGGAAACTGTGAGGGACTTGTGACTAAAAATAAAAGGAATAAAAACAAATAAAAAGTAAACTAAATAATTCAAATTAAATAAGTTAAAATAAAATAACTCAAAATAAATTAAAATAATTTAAAATTAATTGAAATAAATAAAATAAACAAGTCTTTTGGTCAAAAGTCAAGAGCCGGTCCATCTGTAAAACCAGCCGCCTATATGTCTTTTGTTTTTCAAGTGTCTTTTTGACCTGAATAAAACAAATAAATAAATAAATAAACAAAATAAATAAATAAAAATAAATTAAAATAAATAAACAAACAGACAAACAAGGGGCTAGTCAGTAGACAGGACAAGGGGCGTCTGCTTTGGACGCGAAAGCAAATCTAGGGTTTAGGGTTTAGGGTTTAGGGTTTAGGGTTTACTTGGCTCTGTCTTCTCTGAGGGCCTTTCTTTTGGGCCTGAGGAACAGAATGGCGGGGGTTTCGAATGTGGCACTTCTGGAGGCCTCTGCATGCATAAAATGGGGCTTTCTGGTTTTAAAATTGGCAAAAAAAGGAAAAGAAAAGAAGCAAAAAAGTGCAGGTTGCATGCGCAGTGCACACAGCGGCGTGGACGCAGCGGGAGCTGGCCACATTGCCGGGAGGCTGCGGCGGTTTTTGCAGTAAACTAGCAGGAAATAACTATTCAATTTGTTCTTTTTGTTTATTATTGCAATTTAAATTATTATATTTCCATTTTAAATCCAAAAACGGCGCAAAATCTCCCAAAGTCCGCCGGCCTTCGCTCCGCCGGCAGCCCGCGGCAGCCAGGTGTGCGTACACCTCGGCTCTCCACTTACTCCACAAATTGAAACTCTAATTTTCAATTTTTCATGTTTATTAATATCAATATATTTCATTAATAAACTGAAAAACAGAAAGACAAAGCCGTGCACGCATGCAGCCCCAAAGCCCCGTGGAGGAGCTCTCAACCTCCATTGCATAAGTTTAGCCTCCAAAATGCGAGTTTCTTTGAATAATTACTTCTTTAAATATAAATTGTATTTATTTTACTTCAATTCAGAATAAATAATGATTTTAAAAGGCTTTTTTCGCAATAAGACTGCGTGAGGTGTACACACAACGCCGCGTTTCTGCGGTAATGGTGTACGAGGTGTACATACACCTCAAAAACCCGAAAAAGCCAACCTGAAGGCAAAGGGAATTCTTAGCAGCGAAAGACCCAAATATGAAATTAAACAAATTTATTTATTAAATAAATTCACTAATTGTTTCAATTTTATTTAATAAGTAAGTTAATTGTTACAAATTCATTTAATAAATAAAAACTTGACAAAGTACAATAGTGCACTTCTTTCCTTTATGCTGTTTACACCTCAACATCAGCATCAAGCTGATACGTAAGCAGCAGCAGCAGCAGCAGCAGACCAGCAGCAGCAGCAGCAGCAAACAGCAGAAGCCCCCATAGTGTGACGAAAAGCATTAGTTAAGACAAGCACATGGCAAGAGACAAAAGAAATTTTACAAGCTAGCTGGGTAGCTAACTAGCGAGCCACTAGCTAGCTGTTGGCCAGCTGCTAGCTAGCCACTAGCTAGCTGTTGGCTAGCTGCTCGTTAGCCACTAGCTAGCTGGGTAGCTGGCTAGCTAGCCACTAGCTAGTTAGCCAACAGCTAGCTAGTGGCTAGCTACCAACTGGGGGGCCCCCAGGGGCCCCCCGGGGGGGCCCCCAGTAGGCGTTGTGGGGCTCCACTGTACCCTTCTGGGGGCCCCCCTAAGGGGGCCCCCAGAAAGCCATCCAGCAAACCCTCCTTGGGGGCCCCCCTAAGGGGCCCCACAGGGGCCCCTAAGAATTGGTCAGCTGCGGGGCCCCTGCAGCGTTGATTTTGCTGTGAATTTGTGTCCGCCGCTGCTGCTGCTGCTGCTGCTGCTGCTGCATGTATTTGTGCTTCCGTTGTGCTGCTGCTCCCTCGTCTTAGGGGCCCCTTCTGGGGAAAGTCCCAAGGGGCCCCCCAGTGCCCCCTGGGGGCCTCCAGGGGGCCCCCGGGGGCCCTCGGGGGCCCCCCGGGGCCCCCAAAAGGCCCTTTTGCTTCTTTTGCTGCTCTGAAATTATATTTTTTGAAATTAAAAACTTTTCTTGTTTTCCAACCTCTGAAGACGGACTGTATGTACACCGCGCAGGCCTCGTAAAGAGCCTCAGCTCCATAAACAGCTTTTAAGA
>NW_013545828.1:0-5357 GCF_000499545.2 Eimeria tenella
CGCATATTGCATGCTATTTGGCGCGCTGGTCTTCGGGCTCTTTTGTCGCCGTTTGCATCACAGACTGCCACGCGTTATACCGGGCTCATAGGGAACGAACATTGGATGCGGGGTAGCTGCTGCTGCATGGTTCGGGACCGTCCGTGCTTCTTTGCAGCATGCACTGACCCAGAAGTGGTTCATGGTTAGCCACGCTACCATCCGGAAAATCGTGTGCATCATGGAGCGTACGTGCGTACTGGTCACCTGCTGTTTGTCGACTTCTCCAATGTGCTTATTAGCAGAGTATTTTTCGCGACGTTAATCGAAGGCCTGTCGCACTGTGGACGTGCGTAGGATAGCAAACGAAGGTAGCCGCGGATGCGTATGTCTGAAGTTAGGCACATGCGTTGGATCTGACTTTGATTACGTACAGAAGAGTCTTCGTTTGAGGGTTCGACCTTCTGGTCGATGCACCAATTAGTGGGCATTTTTCTTCAGAACCTCTTGGTATGTTTAGACATGCTTCCGCCTGAGGGTGGCGTTGCCAGCAGATTCAACAAGCATGACACGCATGAAGGTGCGCTGAAGAGCCTGCGGGATGGGTGCCGGGCCTATTGTCGAGTTCACTGATGCGTCGCTGAGGCGTTCTGAGTTGCTCAGGTAACGGGCGCCGACGTCAGCTCGTAGTCAGCTCTTATGCACAATTTTGCATTATGCCTTGCCGATATCTGCACAGTCTGATGCTTGCGAAGTGAGCTTTCTCAAATTCGGCAGATTGTGAGTGTTGATGTTGTGGTACGACTTCTGAGACCTTGAGCACGCGCTGTAAACCGCCACGTGCATCAGTCTATCATCGGCTAGATGAGACGCTTGGGAGGCGAGGGACTGGGTTTGATGTCGAGGTTCAATGCGGACTGTTATGTTTTTGAATTCACGTGATTTGCTGGCCCTTCTAGCACATGCGGCATGTCTGTTTGTGCAAATGCAGGTGTTTGAGGGTGCTGAGTTGCGCCAGGATTTGCCAATATTGGTGATTTGTGAAGTGTTGTGAGTGATGTGTTGACGCTGGTGGGTCGCAGCATCTGTTGGTTTTGAGTGAGAATCGAACGTGTTTGCATGGGACAGTTTATCGTTTTCGCGTGGGTTGTGCTCAGAGCTCACTGCTTCTCCGATTACCTGGCCTTTGTTTGAAGAAGACAAATTTTTAGTTTCCAGTAGACAGGCAATTGTTGTAGGTTTGGTGACGCGGAACTAAGTGTGTGCATGAGTTCGGAGAATGACTCGCACAGTCCTCGTGCGGCGTTTGCTGCGAGGACAGGGCTGACTAGGACCTCTTTCTCTGCTTGTCTGGAAGCGTGCATTCCTTATGATGCATGTCAGCATATGAATCAGGCGTTTGTTTCGTGTTTGGGTGGACGTTGTTTGTAGAAGGCTAGTGGGAAACCCAATAATATTTATGCGTGAAGGGAGTGAGACGTGGTTGCAAGTTTGCTCTTCGTCTTGTTGGGTAACTGAGGTTTCACCTTGAGGTACTGTCAATTGTAGCAGCAGTGCTGTCAATTCTAGCTATTCGTGTTTGGTGATGGATTTGCTGAGGCCCATCAACCTGTCTCGCTGCGAAATATGAATTTGACAGCCTACACCTTGTTTCTGCGTTTCTTTCGATCAATTGTAATATCGCCAGCAAGGTTTCGTGCTGTTACCAGCTAGTGCGTGAAGCGTCCGGATGATTGTGTTACAGGGGACACGTGGACTCAAAGCATCGGCAATCGGACAATCTGTATGCTTCATGAAGTTCTGCAGGTCTCAGGGTCTCCAAGATATGAGATTAGACGCAGCTGATTAGTCCTCGCAGGAAGCTGTGCCTCTGTAGCCCTCGTTTGGTTGAAGTCTATTGGCATGCACTGTGTCTAGGACAGAAGGCCGCACAACTTGATATTTTTCGTTGCAGTGCGTGAATTGTGATGCGGCGCGAGCGTGCGTCTGTGAGCACTGCAGGGAAAATGAGCATGTGGTTCTCTGTTGTGTTTCCTGATGGAGCCATATAGTTCTACATAAACGCATAGCGTATACGTCAAGCACTGAATTTTTGCGCTGGCTTTGGTGCAGTTGTACTGCTGCTTTAGGCATTTGGCCTTAGTTTAGCGGGCTCAGAAGAGTGTTCAGGGTACTGCAAGCTTCTGTCGCGAGATCGATTGGAGAGAGAGAGAAGACTCTGCAGTTGGAGGACAGATTTGCAAGACCTAAGCAGTTTTTTGTGGAGCATTTCATCAGCCAATGGCCATATTTGGCCCCGTTCAGGGGAGGTGCGTGAGACGGTCATTTTGCGAATGTATGGTGGACCACTCTATGGTTGACTGGTAGGCATTACATTGTTCGGTGTACTGGTTGATTTCTCTGTGGCATTATTGTTCGCAGCAGGAAACCAGGGAGATGCTATAATGCTCTAGAGTGAGCTGGAATAAGGCTCGTGGCGATGCTTCAATTCATGAATGGAGCACTGCAGCCACGTAGCGCATCGACGGCTCTTGTCTCATCGAACCCCTTAATATGCCTAGATGCGCTGCTTTGATGTTCTGAAATTGTGGATTGCACTACGCATTCTTAGCGATCGATTGGTACTCTAGTTATTTAAGGGTTGTTTGCTTTACTAGATCTTGCTCGTTCCGTCCAATTCGCACGAAAGACTGTGCGTCCGACGGCTTTTACTGCAGGACCCACAAATGTTCGGGAACTTTTACTCCAAGCGCAGAAGCATAGGCAATGATTATGCAGCGTTGCTGCCGTCTTGTGATTGTTGCACATTTCAAGGTGTGAGCCTACGTACTGGTCACGTGGTGCTTGATGGCGTGCTGGCGTCGATTTTAAATAGTAGGGAACAAACTGATAGAAGTTTTTCCCCCGTAGGCAGTACCATTTGCAGAGAGCTGGAGGGAGCAAAGCTGTCTTTCTCCCACTCCATGTTTTCTTTACCACGTTGCTGCAACATTTCGGGCAGCAGCAACGAATTACACTAGCTGCAGACCCAAACGTTGCCAGACTTCTAATGGATGGCGCAACTAGTCTAAAATTATTTAGAGCAGTTTGTAGCTTACGTTGCTGGATGACCACTACCTCACAAAGTGAAGAACGTTTCGTTTGCAACGGCACTTTGGCGGATGTTCACGACTCCGGCGTACGTGGGATGTTCCTCCAGGGTTCAGAATCATGATTCATATTTCGAAAGCGATGCTTAACTAGGTGTCGCGAGGTTGAGTCTCTTGCAGGGAGAGTGGATGATGATGAAACACTGATGGGTGTTTGCTTTGGTGGAACATGGTAGCGTTATGGAGGCCACTGCATGTGACTATTCGGTGCTGATCGATGTGCACCTCTGAGTTTCGGTGTGAATTGTGCGTGTGCCTGTACGTGGGGTTTGTGTTTGTTTATCGCAGCAGCTCGCCACACCTCCCCGCGTACTGTTTCTTGCTCCACAGGAAACAGGGTGCTGTTTGAGGGCCTGTGTAATGGGCGAACTAGAGAAGACGGACTAGGTTGATGATGAGTTGAGGGGATGAAGGACAGGGCAGAGCTTGGGCACGGTGCAGTGGAAATATGGATCTGGTGCTGTCATATGTTTTCTCCTGCGTATTAAAGGAAGCGCATCTCGATGAGTGTGATTTCTTGCTTCGGTTAAATGCATGTTTGTGGCGACGTTTTGAAGTAGACGGACAGCAAGCATTGGGTGCGTGGTTGAGGTGTGTAATGCCTCAGAAGAGTCGCTGTGATAGGCTTAGAGCTCGCTCAGCCACGGTTGCAAAAAGCGCGTGTTTAGCGCATGCACTTAATGTGATTTCAAAGATGATGAATGCCTTATGAGCAATGTCTGAGTGCACTGCAGAAACGGGCACTGCTTCTGCGACGCCTAGCGTTATGCCCAGCGTTATGCTATGCTGTTGATGATGCCTTGCCAGTTGCCACTGCTCTAGGCTTGGTAGCACACTGCTTTTCAACGTGGTGCTTGGAGCCGTTCCGCATTTCTGCTACTTTCAATGGGAGTCCTGGACATATTGTGCGATATCGGATCACAGGAGGTAGGAAGGGAGCGAGTGCTAGCTGCAGTGATGATGTGTATCTGTGTCCGTATTGCGTGAGGTCTCATGCAGTCGCGCACGTTTAGCTCTTGAACTGCTTCTTATGTATGGGGATGGTGCCTATGGTCGCCGTGTACATTTTGTTTGTCCGAGCACCACTGGATATTTGAGGCTGCGTGGGTTCGGTCAGGCATTTGCTGAGACCACAAGTACTTTCTAGAGGCATGGATTTTTGCCATGAACGCCTACTCGTATCTTGGCTACGGTGCTTTTGAAATGTACTTCAGGAGGTGCGGTGGACAGCTGCTCAGTGTCCCAAGGCAGTTAGCAGTGTTGACTGGTTGCTTGGCTTACTAGTTTGTTCACTACGTTGTCCTGGAACACGGCGGCGCCTTTTTCTGTGTGCGTTAGATGCTTGCATGATAAAGGCAGCGGTATGTCGCAATGCTTTCTTGTTTCCAGACAGTGAGTTGGGGTGGTGCACTTGCGCTGATCTTCTCTTTCATGAACGCCAGCTTTACTGTGTGTATATTAGAGTCTAGCTGGTTCGTCTTGTAACTTGGTATGCTAGGATATTGTATTGGGGCGTTTTTTAAATAATGCTCAAGCGCATATTGCATTCTATTTGGCGCGCTGGTCTTCGAGCTCTTTTGTCACTGTTTGCATTACAGACTGAGGCCTGTAGCACTGTGGACGTGCGTCGGTCAGCGAGCGAAGGTAACTTGCACATGCGTTGACGTTGAGTTTGATCACTTACAGAGGAGTCTTCGTTTGAGGGTTCGACCTTCCGGTCGATGCACTGAGTAGTGGGCATTTTTCTTCAGAATCTCTTGGAATGTTCAGACATGTTTCCGCCGGAAGGCGGCGTTTGCATCATAGAAATGTTTTGCTGCGTCTGTGGACGTGTTTTGGTCCACGGAGGAGATCTTGGCTGGTGCCCTGTCTAATGGGCGAATTAGACATGAGGGAATGGATTGATGCGATGACGGACAGGGCAGAGCTTTGGCGAGGTGCAGTGGAAATATGGATCTGGCGCAGTCATATGCTTTCATTGCGCATTTTAGGAAGGGTATCTCGAGACAAATTTCTTTTATTTTCGTTACATGCGTGTTTGTGCGACATTCTGGAATAAGTGCACGGCAAGAATTAGATGCGTCGCGGAGCAGGTGTGTAATGCCTGTGCAGAATCGCTGTAATCGGTTTAGAGCTGGCTCAGCCACTGTAACAGAAATGTGCGGCTTAGCGCATGCAATCAATATGATTTTAAGAGTGCTGAACGTCTTGTGAGCAATGTTTGAGTGC
>NW_013545829.1:0-5704 GCF_000499545.2 Eimeria tenella
TTTAGGGTTTAGGGTGCAGCAGCTTTCTTTTTCGTTTGCTGCTGCTGCAGAAGTGGAGCCCCAAGTCCCCATCAGCTACATCTTAGTTGATTCCTGGCTTAATGCGGCGTTTGTAGGCGACGCAAGGTAAGTCTTGCTGCTGCTGCTGCTGCTGCTGCTGGTTATTCTGCTGCTGCTCTTGGCTATGCTTCTGCTGCTGGTTATTCTGCTGCAGCTGTTGCTGGTTACTGTGTGCTGCAGTTGCTGTTTTTTCTGTTGCTATTGCTGCTAGTAATTCTGCTGCCGCTGCTGGTGATTAATCTGCTGCTGCTGCTGCTTATTCTGCTGCTGCTGCTGCTGCTGCTGCTTTGTGCTGCAGCGGCGTCGTGTTCACTTTGCCATACGTTTTTCAGCTCTTAGAGGCCCCGGCCCTCCCCTCAGCCTTGCAGGCGGCGGGCTGAGGCCAGGCCTCCAGTTTGAGGCTGCTGCTGCTGCTGCTGCTGCTGCTGCTGCTGCTGCTGCTGCTTTTTCTTTTCCTGCTGCTGCTGGATGGGAGGACCCCAAGCCAGCTACTGGGCCGCTCTCCC
The DNA here is from genome assembly GCF_000499545.2 of Eimeria tenella. Lineage (NCBI taxonomy): Eukaryota > Apicomplexa > Conoidasida > Eucoccidiorida > Eimeriidae > Eimeria > Eimeria tenella. The sequence goes on from NW_013545829.1 coordinate 567, forward strand.
CACAATGCATGCCATGGGGGCCTCCCGTTGGCGGGGCCCCACAGACGCCGTAGGCCTGTGCTGCTGCAGCTAGAAGCAGCAGCAGCAGCAGCAGCAGCGGGAGCTGTTGCCACGAGCAGCAGCAGCAGCACCTGCTGCAGCAACAGCTCTGGAATAGCGACTGCTGCGCCCTTTTCCCTTTCACAGCTCATCATTTTAGCTGCAGTTTTTCGAACAGAACAGTAAACAGCCAAATGAGGGCAGCAACAACAACAGCAGCAGCAGCAGCAGCAGCAGCAGCGCAACAACCCCAAAATAGTAGGTGGAGGTGCGAGAGTGCTGATAGGTCCCCGCAAGCCTAGTGCTCCAGCTACGCACAGCGAGCTAGCCACAGTTAGCTGGATTGAACTAGCTAGCCATAGCTAGCTAGCCATAGCTAGCTAGCCATAGCTAGCTAGCCATAGCTAGCTGGCCATAGCTGGCTAGCCATAGCTAGCTAGCCATAGCTGGCCAGCCATAGCTAGCTGGCCACAGTCAGCTAGTTACAGTTAGCAGGCCACAACTAGCTTGCCAGAGTTGATCAGCCACAGCTAGCTAGCCACAGCTAAGGAGCCACAGCTAAGGAGCCACAGCTAGCTAGCCACAGCTAGCTAGCCACAGCTAGCTAGCCACAGCTAGCTAGCCACAGCACTGCTGAAGCCAGGAAGACTCGTAGGCGTCGCCCCGCTTCTTTTCTTGAAGCTTTTCTGACTGTGGGGATATGTAACAGACCAGAAGCAGAACCCAGCTAGCTATGGCTAGCTCTAGCTAGCCCTAGCTAGCCGTAGCCAGCTATGGCTAGCTCCGGTCAGCCCTAGCTAGCCATGGCTAGCCGTGGCTAGCTCCGGCCCCAGGCTTCCTCTAGCAGCGGCATTCTCTAGAGCACCAGCGGCCGGAACGCGCTGCCCCGGGCCGGCTAGCCGAAGCTAGCTAGCTAGCCATAGCTAGCTAGCCACAGCTAGCTAGCCATAGCTAGCTAGCCTAGCTAGTTAGCTGTAGCTTGCTAGCGGTAGGTAACAGGCAGTGGCTAGCTAGCCGTAGCTAGCTAGCGGTAGGTAGCTAGCGCTGGCTAGCTAGAGCCAGCTAGTTAGAGTCTGCCAGCTAGCTATAGCTAATTGGAGCCAGCTAGCTAGGGCCAGTTAGCTAGTTAGGGCCAGCTAGCTAGCTAGCTGCAGCTAGCTAGCAGTAGCTAGCTAGCTGGTCTGAGCGCGCCTACGCAGCGAGGTAGCAGAGGCCTCTCCGTTCACTGCTGCTGCTGCCTGCTGCTGCTGCTGCTGCTGCTGCAGCTGCTGCAGCCATTTTCTTTCTTCTTTATTTCGTTTTGTGGTACTTCACAGAGTAGGGGCCGCCCGAAGGCCAGGCCCCACACGCGGGCGCCCCAGCCCCTCCTAGCCCCCAAACTAGCAGCTAGCTGCAGCTACCTGCAGCTAGCTGTAGCTAGCTGCAGCAGCTGCAGCAGCTGCAGCAGGCCGTTTTGCCCTGTCCTCCTCTCTGTGGCTGTGTAGGCAGCAGCTGGGGAGGGCCGCCGGGTGGGGAGGGCAGGTCTGCGCCGTGGCTAGCTGCGGCTAGCTGTGGCTAGCTGCAGCTAGCTGCAGCTAGCCACAGCTAGCCAGGCGTGTGGGGCTCGCTGGCTCAGAGCCCAAGTGCTCGCGGGCTTCGCCGCAGGGCGGCGCATGCCGGGAGCAGCAGCCGGGGGCCCCAAAGTGCCGCCGTTTTGGACTTAGTTGAAAAAAAGAAATAAATTTGAGATTTTATTATATTTAAAAGTTTTTGGTGGAGTTAATTTTGGGGTCAGCAGCGAAAACGGCTGCGCAGCAGCAGCTGCTACTGCAGCAGCAGCAGCAACGGGGCTGGACCTAGCAGCAGCGGCGCCGCGCATGCCACGGGAAGCAGCAGAAGCACCTTGTGTGTTAAACAGTTAAATTTTAAATGTAAATTGCAAAACAATTTAGACTTGTCTGCGTGTTGGTGTGGCTGCAGTCTGTTGCCTGGAGCGGCGCCGCAGCAGCAGCAAGCGCGCTGCAGCAGCTGCTGCTGCTGCTTGTGCTGCTGCGCCTGGTGCTGCTGCCGCAGCCGCTGTAGAGCCCCAGATTACCTTCTGCTCCTGCTGCTGCAGCTCCCCTGCTGCAGCTGCTGCAGAGCCCCGGCTTGCCCTCTGCTGCTGCTGCTGCAGCCCAGCAGCCGCGAGCCCAGGGGCCCCGGAAAGGTCCCTGCTGTCGAGACACCCCACGGCGCGCAGGCTTCTGCAGCTTTGCTGCTTTGCTGCTGATCAAACACTTTTAATAATTCAATTTGAAGCAGCAGAGGCCTCGGGGGTTCGAGGCAGGCGCAGGAGCAGCAAAGTCGTCTGCGCAGCTTCTCGCCGGCGCAGCAGCAGCAGCCACGGCTGCTGCTGCTGCTGCTGCTGCTTCCACATCAGCTAGCGCTGCTGACTTCAAAGGGCCACGCTGACGCCCGAAATAGTAGCAGCAGCAGCAGCAGCGGACTCAGCAGCCGCAGCAGCGAGCTCAGCAGCAGCAGCAGCAGCAGAGGCGACAGCAGCAGCAGCAGCAGCAACAGCAGCTGCGTCTGATAACGGAACAGCAGCAGTTATGTGCATGCAGCCAGGAGGGCGCGATGCCTGCTGCTGCTGCTGTCTTGAGGCCCCGAGCACTTCCTAGGCGCCGGCTGTCGCTTTTGCTGCTGCTCGTCGCCGCTAGAGTTTAGGGTTTAGGGTTTAGGGTTTAGGGTTTCTGGATTAGCAGCTGCCTCACGAACGCAGATGCAGCTGAAGACAATCGGGGAAATAAACGCACACCCACCGGTTTTTGGCAGCAGCAGCAGCAGCAGCAGCGGGAGTAGTAGCAGCAGCAGTCTCAGCGAGAGCAGCAGCAGCAGCAGCAGCGGCGGAAGCAGCGGCAGCAGCAACAGCGGGAGCAGCAGCAGCAGCGCCTCCGGCAGACGAGCTGCCGCAGCAGCGTAGAGTCGCTAGTGATTCAGCAGCGCTCTCAGCAGCAGCAGCGGCAGCGGCTACTGCAGCAGAGACAGCAGCAGCAGCAGCAACAGCAGCAGCAGCAGCAGCAACAGCAGCAGCAGCAGCAGCAGCAGCAGCGCCGACGATGAGCGAGTACCTGGATTTCTTTCGGGCGGAAGTGTTGGGGCGGAATGGAGTCGGTGGGGCCTCGACGAAGCAGCAGGTGAGGCAAAATAGGCAGCAGCAGCAGCAGCAGCAGCAGCAGCAGCAGGATGAAAGTGCAGAGAGAGAACCAGAGGCCTCAGAAGACACACAGAGATGGGCAATAGCTGCAGCACCTATTGTCGCAGCCAACGTGCTGGCCCTGCTGCTGCTGTTGCTGCTGCTACTGTTGCTGCTGCTGTTGCTGCTGCAGCTGCTGTTCGTGTTTTTGCTGCTGCTGCTCTTGCATTTTGCCCTCGCTGCTGCTGCTATGCTGGTGCTGTCACTTCTGCGGTTGCGGCTAGTGCTGCAGCAGCTGCTTCTCTCTGTTGCGGCTGCTGGTGCTGTTGCTGCTGCTGCTGCTGCAGCAGACGGGCGTTTTGCTGCCTGCCGCTGTGCCGTGCTGCTGCAGCATGGCACACGTCTGTGTGCTGCTGCTGTCGCGCCTTTTTGTGTCCAAAGAAATTTAAATAAATATAATTAAATTAAAATGATTTAAATTGATTTTAATTTAATTAGTTTTGCTGCTGCTGCGCAGGTGGAGGCCCTGGGCCGCGTGGGGCTGCTGTGCGAAGTGCTGGGCTCCAGCAGCACGCGGCTGCTGCTGCTGCCGCTGCTGGCGGAGCTGCAGCAGCAAGTTGGCTGCTGCGACGAGCTGCTGTCGCTGTTTGCTGTGCAGTGGAGAGCAGCAGCAGACACAGCAGCAGCAGATGCAGCAGCTTCTGAGCAAGAGCTCAGAGATTCACTTTGCTGCTGCGCCGACGCCCTCGCCCAGCTCGCAGCAGCAGAAGAGAAATGCGTTCGAAACGAGGTCTGCTGCTGCCGCTGCTGGTGCTGCTGCTGGCCTTACTGCTGCTGGCCTCACTGCTGCTGCTGTTGCTGCTGGTCGCGCTGGTGTTGCTGTTTGCTGCTGCTGATCTTGCTGCTGGTTTAGCTGCTGCTGCTCCTGCTGCTAGTTTCGCTGCTGCTGCTGCTGCTTCAAGTGCTGCGGCTTGTCTGCCGGCCTCATTCAACTAAGGAGCGGCGTTGCTGCTGAGGACGCTGCTCCTAGGGTTTAGGTCTAGGGTTTAGGGTTTAGGGTTTAGGGTTTAGGTTTAGGGTTTAGGGTTTCGTGGGGGTTTGCAGGCGGTGACTTCACTTTTGTCTTTGTTGGATTTGCTGAGGACTCCGTCTCGAGAGATATTAGCGAGAGAAAAGCTGCTGCCGCTTTCTGTGTCTTTAGCAGCAAACGAAAGCTGCCTGTTTGGCCGCTGCGCTGCAGCACGGCTGCTGCCGCGGCTGCTGCGCTTTGCTGCTGCTGCTGCTGCTGCTGCTGCTGCGCCGCCGCAGCCCCCGGACGGGCCACTGGTCAAGCGCGAGGTGCAGCACGAGGGGCCGGCAGCAGCGGACTGCGCGCCTTCGCCGACCCCTGCTGCCGCTCCTGCTGCTGCTGCTGCAGCAACCGCTGCTGCCCCTGCTGCTGCTCCTGCTCCTGCTGCTGCTGCTCCAGCTGAAGACCCAGCCGGGCCCACCACAGCCAAACAAATTCTACGGTCAGTCTCTCTTGGCTGCTGCAGAGCCGGGGGACCTAGGCCCAGCCTGCAGCAGGGTTTAGGGTTTAGGGTTTAGGGTTTAGGGTTTAGGGTTTGGGGTTTGTCTTGCTGCTACTCAGGCTGTTCGAGGGCCTCTGTGCTGACGAGTCCTTGTTGGTTCGCCGCGAGGCGCTGCAGCAGCTGCCAGCCCTTGTGCACGGCGCGCGGGAAGCAGCAGCAGCAGCAGAAGCAGCAGCAGCAGCAGCAGCTGCTGCGGCGCCTTCCGCCGCGGCATCAGCTTCTGCCTCGGATTCTGCTGCTGCAGCTGCTGCTGCTGCTGCTGCTGCAGACGAGGTGGCAACGGCCGCGCTTCGCATCCTTCGAGAGGCCTTGGGAGAGACTTCTGTAGGTGCCCCAGCTTCTGCCCCCTTGCTGCTGCTGCTGCTGCTGCTGCT
>NW_013545830.1:0-5342 GCF_000499545.2 Eimeria tenella
AGAGTAACACTCAACATCCACTAAATACCTTCAACACAAACCCACAAACACGCACACCAACACGCTCTCTCTCCACCGCCCTCGCATTCGTTGCAGCTAGGTGCGAGACACCGCGCGCAGCTGGAAAATGGTAGCTAGCTGCAGCAGCAGCATGTTTTAGGCTTTGTGTTGAGGTTGGTAGAGAGGACGCGCTGTGGAGAGAGCGTCCATAAGTTAGCGCAAGGCGTGGGGGCGCGTGGTCGAAAGGCTGTGTGTGGGTGGACGTGGGTTGTTTTTTGTGGGCGTGAGGGGCGTTGAGTGGTGTTGGAGAGGGGATGTTGCGTGGGAAGTTGTTGGTAGAAGGTGTGTGAAGTAGAGGTGTATTGAGGGAGTGTATGATTTGCCGTCGTTCATACTGCGTCTAATGCACCGGATCCCATCTGAACTCCGAAGTTAAGCGGCGCAAGGCCCGGTTAGTACTGCGGTCGGGGACTCCGCGGGAATCCCTTTGGGTGATGACGGCCTTTTTGTTGGCTTCCCTAACAACTCCTACGCCTCTCAACCCTCTTCTATTCACCTCCAACAGCTCACCTTCGACTCAGCAACGAGCAAACACCCCAATTTACGTCCTTCCCATCCTCTTCATCAAACCGCCACCCTCAACCTTCTATATGCTCAACACCAATTGCGCACCACTCGCATCCCTCCATAACGCCACTTCCGCGCTTCTCTCCCTATCCACTGCCACAGAGTAACACTCAACATCCACTAAATACCTTCAACACAAACCCACAAACACGCACACCAACACGGTCTCTCTCCACCGCCCTCGCATTCGTTGCAGCTAGGTGCGAGACACCGCGCGCAGCTGGAAAATGGTAGCTAGCTGCAGCAGCAGCATGTTATAGGCTTTGTGTTGAGGTTGGTAGAGAGGACGCGCTGTGGAGAGAGCGTCCATAAGTTAGCGCAAGGCGTGGGGGCGCGTGGTCGAAAGGCTGTGTGTGGGTGGACGTGGGTTGTTTTTTGTGGGCGTGAGGGGCGTTGAGTGGTGTTGGAGAGGGGATGTTGCGTGGGAAGTTGTTGGTAGAAGGTGTGTGAAGTAGAGGTGTATTGAGGGAGTGTATGATTTGCCGTCGTTCATACTGCGTCTAATGCACCGGATCCCATCTGAACTCCGAAGTTAGGCGGCGCAAGGCGCGGTTAGTACTGCGGTAGGGGACTCCGCGGGAATCCCTTTGGGTGATGACGGCCTTTTTGTTGGCTTCTCCAACAACTCCTACGCCTCTCAACCCTCTTCTATTCACCGCTAACATCTCACCTTCGACTCAGCAACGACCAAACACCCCAATTTACGTCCTTCCCATCCTCTTCATCAAACCGCCACCCTCAACCTTTTATATGCTCAACCCCAATTGCGCACCACTCGCATCCCTCCATAACGCCACTTCCGCGCTTCTCTCCCTATCCACTGCCACAGAGTAACACTCAACATCCACTAAATACCTTCAACACAAACCCACAAACACGCACACCAACACGCTCTCTCTCCACCGCCCTCGCATTCGTTGCAGCTAGGTGCGAGACACCGCGCGCAGCTGAAAAATGGTAGCTAGCTGCAGCAACAGCATGTTTTAGGCTTTGTGTTGAGGTTGGTAGAGAGGACGCGCTGTGGAGAGAGCGTCCATAAGTTAGCGCAAGGCGTGGGGGCGCGTGGTCGAAAGGCTGTGTGTGGGTGGACGTGGGTTGTTTTTTGTGGGCGTGAGGGGCGTTGAGTGGTGTTGGAGAGGGGATGTTGCGTGGGAAGTTGTTGGTAGAAGGTGTGTGAAGTAGAGGTGTATTGAGGGAGTGTATGATTTGCCGTCGTTCATACTGCGTCTAATGCACCGGATCCCATCTGAACTCCGAATTTAAGCGGCGCAAGGCGCGGTTAGTACTGCGGTAGGGGACTCCGCGGGAATCCCTTTGGGTGATGACGGCCTTTTTGTTGGCTTCTCCAACAACTCCTACGCCTCTCAACCCTCTTCTATTCACCGCTAACATCTCACCTTCGACTCAGCAACGACCAAACAGCCCAATTTACGTCCTTCCCATCCTCTTCATCAAACCGCCACCCTCAACCTTTTATATGCTCAACCCCAATTGCGCACCACTCGCATCCCTCCATAACGCCACTTCCGCGCTTCTCTCCCTATCCACTGCCACAGAGTAACACTCAACATCCACTAAATACCTTCAACACAAACCCACAAACACGCACACCAACACGCTCTCTCTCCACCGCCCTCGCATTCGTTGCAGCTAGGTGCGAGACACCGCGCGCAGCTGAAAAATGGTAGCTAGCTGCAGCAGCAGCATGTTATAGGCTTTGTGTTGAGGTTGGTAGAGAGGACGCGCTGTGGAGAGAGCGTCCATAAGTTAGCGCAAGGCGTGGGGGCGCGTGGTCGAAAGGCTGTGTGTGGGTGGACGTGGGTTGTTTTTTGTGGGCGTGAGGGGCGTTGAGTGGTGTTGGAGAGGGGATGTTGCGTGGGAAGTTGTTGGTAGAAGGTGTGTGAAGTAGAGGTGTATTGAGGGAGTGTATGATTTGCCGTCGTTCATACTGCGTCTAATGCACCGGATCCCATCTGAACTCCGAAGTTAGGCGGCGCAAGGCCCGGTTAGTACTGCGGTAGGGGACTCCGCGGGAATCCCTTTGGGTGATGACGGCCTTTTTGTTGGCTTCCCTAACAACTCCTACGCCTCTCAACCCTCTTCTATTCACCTCCAACAGCTCACCTTCGACTCAGCAACGGGCAAACACCCCAATTTACGTCCTTCCCATCCTCTTCATCAAACCGCCACCCTCAACCTTCTATATGCTCAACCCCAATTGCGCACCACTCGCATCCCTCCATAACGCCACTTCCGCGCTTCTCTCCCTATCCACTGCCACAGAGTAACACTCAACATCCACTAAATACCTTCAACACAAACCCACAAACACGCACACCAACACGCTCTCTCTCCACCGCCCTCGCATTCGTTGCAGCTAGGTGCGAGACACCGCGCGCAGCTGGAAAATGGTAGCTAGCTGCAGCAGCAGCATGTTATAGGCTTTGTGTTGAGGTTGGTAGAGAGGACGCGCTGTGGAGAGAGCGTCCATAAGTTAGCGCAAGGCGTGGGGGCGCGTGGTCGAAAGGCTGTGTGTGGGTGGACGTGGGTTGTTTTTTGTGGGCGTGAGGGGCGTTGAGTGGTGTTGGAGAGGGGATGTTGCGTGGGAAGTTGTTGGTTGAAGGTGTGTGAAGTAGAGGTGTATTGAGGGAGTGTGTGGTTTGCCGTCGTTCATACTCCGTCTAATGCACCGGATCCCATCTGAACTCCGAATTTAAGCGGCGCAAGGCCCGGTTAGTACTGCGGTAGGGGACTCCGCGGGAATCCCTTTGGGTGATGACGGCCTTTTTGTTGGCTTCCCTAACAACTCCTACGCCTCTCAACCCTCTTCTATTCACCTCCAACAGCTCACCTTCGACTCAGCAACGAGCAAACACCCCAATTTACGTCCTTCCCATCCTCTTCATCAAACCGCCACCCTCAACCTTCTATATGCTCAACCCCAATTGCGCACCACTCGCATCCCTCCATAACGCCACTTCCGCGCTTCTCTCCCTATCCACTGCCACAGAGTAACACTCAACATCCACTAAATACCTTCAACACAAACCCACAAACACGCACACCAACACGCTCTCTCTCCACCGCCCTCGCATTCGTTGCAGCTAGGTGCGAGACACCGCGCGCAGCTGGAAAATGGTAGCTAGCTGCAGCAGCAGCATGTTATAGGCTTTGTGTTGAGGTTGGTAGAGAGGACGCGCTGTGGAGAGAGCGTCCATAAGTTAGCGCAAGGCGTGGGGGCGCGTGGTCGAAAGGCTGTGTGTGGGTGGACGTGGGTTGTTTTTTGTGGGCGTGAGGGGCGTTGAGTGGTGTTGGAGAGGGGATGTTGCGTGGGAAGTTGTTGGTAGAAGGTGTGTGAAGTAGAGGTGTATTGAGGGAGTGTATGATTTGCCGTCGTTCATACTGCGTCTAATGCACCGGATCCCATCTGAACTCCGAAGTTAAGCGGCGCAAGGCCCGGTTAGTACTGCGGTAGGGGACTCCGCGGGAATCCCTTTGGGTGATGACGGCCTTTTTGTTGGCTTCCCTAACAACTCCTACGCCTCTCAACCCTCTTCTATTCACCTCCAACAGCTCACCTTCGACTCAGCAACGAGCAAACACCCCAATTTACGTCCTTCCCATCCTCTTCATCAAACCGCCACCCTCAACCTTCTATATGCTCAACACCAATTGCGCACCACTCGCATCCCTCCATAACGCCACTTCCGCGCTTCTCTCCCTATCCACTGCCACAGCGTAACACTCAACATCCACTAAATACCTTCAACACAAACCCACAAACACGCACACCAACACGCTCTCTCTCCACCGCCCTCGCATTCGTTGCAGCTAGGTGCGAGACACCGCGCGCAGCTGGAAAATGGTAGCTAGCTGCAGCAGCAGCATGTTATAGGCTTTGTGTTGAGGTTGGTAGAGAGGACGCGCTGTGGAGAAAGCGTCCATAAGTTAGCGCAAGGCGTGGGGGCGCGTGGTCGAAAGGCTGTGTGTGGGTGGACGTGGGTTGTTTTTTGTGGGCGTGAGGGGCGTTGAGTGGTGTTGGAGAGGGGATGTTGCGTGGGAAGTTGTTGGTAGAAGGTGTGTGAAGTAGAGGTGTATTGAGGGAGTGTGTATGTGATTTGCCGTCGTTCATACTGCGTCTAATGCACCGGATCCCATCTGAACTCCGAATTTAAGCGGCGCAAGGCCCGGTTAGTACTGCGGTAGGGGACTCCGCGGGAATCCCTTTGGGTGATGACGGCCTTTTTGTTGGCTTCCCTAACAACTCCTACGCCTCTCAACCCTCTTCTATTCACCTCCAACAGCTCACCTTCGACTCAGCAACGAGCAAACACCCCAATTTACGTCCTTCCCATCCTCTTCATCAAACCGCCACCCTCAACCTTCTATATGCTCAACACCAATTGCGCACCACTCGCATCCCTCCATAACGCCACTTCCGCGCTTCTCTCCCTATCCACTGCCACAGAGTAACACTCAACATCCACTAAATACCTTCAACACAAACCCACAAACACGCACACCAACACGCTCTCTCTCCACCGCCCTCGCATTCGTTGCAGCTAGGTGCGAGACACCGCGCGCAGCTGGAAAATGGTAGCTAGCTGCAGCAGCAGCATGTTTTAGGCTTTGTGTTGAGGTTGGTAGAGAGGACGCGCTGTGGAGAGAGCGTCCATAAGTTAGCGCAAGGCGTGGGGGCGCGTGGTGGAAAGGCT
>NW_013545831.1:0-5322 GCF_000499545.2 Eimeria tenella
TGAGACAATCACGAACCAGACGAAAAAGAGTACTTCTCAAATCTCTGACCAGTACTGCACTTACCGTAGCTATTGAAGTACCCGCCACGACCTTTTGTCCCAATGTCTTCTTTGAATGTGATGCGAACGCAACGTACGTTGTGCCTGTGGAAAAGCTGCATGAAACGACTCAGACCCACACTACGGGTAGCTCACAATCTCTGATGCTCCAAGACAAATACTGTAGCGCTGCTGTATCGTGACCTTTTCTAAGCTAGCAAGGTATTTGGCTGGTGGGCTGTAACCAAGGCTAACATGCCTTACATGTTTAAAGGCAACATTAGCAAAACGCAGTGCAATGATCGAGAGGGTCATCTCTTTGCCAAGGTAATGGTCAATGCGGTATATCTGCAATTAATCCCCAGCCACAGCACCAGTGCAAAGGGTTGACTTTGCTGACTGCAAAGCATCCAAAAGCGTACTGTGTCGTTTGTCAAGTAGCATAAGAAACCTTGTGCCCTTGATTCCTCACCTCGCTTTCGTTAAGGACTTCCATGAGATCGTTTGACAACTTCTCTGAGCTCTCACTGTCGCGTCCAAAAGGCTTCTCAACTACCACTCTGTTCCAACCTGAAAAGTGCACAGAAGCTGGCACCATAATCCTAGGAAAATGCGGAAAAGCGCCCAAGGGTTGAGAAGCAACGACCTCTTGAATGCCGTTCCACAAAAGAATCTAATTTACAGGCAACAGGATATTCACAGTGGGTGTCTCCAAAACGTCACGTGTTCAAACAGCTGTTCAGGGGTTTCTGGGGTGTGGCCTACCCTTTTGTGCCCAGCAGTGCTTCCTGATTGATCGAACGCTGAGCGCAAAGAGCTGTGGTGGAAGTGCCAAGTAAAACAGTCTGTTGTTATTTTTCTCCGGCCCTTCAAGCTTGTCAAGGTGATTGCTAAGTTTCTTTAGTGCAACAGCATCGTCGTAGCCGTCGCCACTTCTGCAATCATTACCACAATCACACCAAACTGCTTCCGGGTCAATACAGCAATAGGGTGTGTTGGCACAACCGAGGAGTGACGAACGTTGCTCCACTTTTGTTTCAACTGTGGGAAGGACCGGCACCGGGACCACACCGGCTGCGTACATGTATGTGCAGATGCGTCGAAAACGTTCTACAAGGTCATCGCATTTGCTACTCAAAGGCGCCATCTGACGTGAGAAGTAGGTTGATAACTCCCTGAACAATCAAGGCGCAATAAGGCCTTCAACATGTCCGAGCTCTCCACAGGGGCACTCTCACTGAGTAAAGTTCTACCCCCATAAAACTCTACACACATTTTTGACTGCAAGTGCCCCATCAGAGATTTCAACGCACTTGAGGTGCTCTGCAATCTGTTTCCAGAATTCTTCTACATCCAGTTTTGAGCGCGCAAATCCCTAGACAAGATAACAGATCAAGCAAACAAACTGCATATATAAAAGCATCGGGGCATCCAAGTCAACAGCAAGTAAGAAATTATGAAAGCATTGCCTCAAAGGAACTTCAGCTAACTGCTACTACTTCTTCTGTCTGAAAGCGTATGGCAGCAACCTACTACGACGTGCACATTTGGCGGGAGAAGACCTTCGCAAAATAGGCTGAAAAGCGCGGGACTGAGGTACAGCCACCCGCAGCAAAGGAAGTAGCTGGTGACGAAATCGACAATCCCACGTCCAGCCGCACAGTTAGAATTAACTATGCAGGAGAGCTTCTAAACGGCCATACAAAATCTGCTACGCATGTCAGATGCTGTACTCACTATGTCTTCCTCTTCGCCAGGTCCCCACTGGCACCAAAGACGATGACAGAAAGATGGTGCGTGTCCAGTACATTGGTGCTCGTGTGCTTCACAAGCAGCGGCCGGCTTGCGTTCCTCCTTCTTCTCGAAAAGTCGTCAATTGAAGGGAAGGAAACAAGATAGCATCCCCCGCTACTGATTACTTCACGTGCCGGGAAATTAAGTGGCGACTGCACACCGAGAATGGCATACCAATTCCCAATGATGAAAAACACTTCCGCTAGTGCATCAGACAGAAAGAAACCTAGCGGACAGTTTACCACACCTGTTCTGGGTCAGTTTCCATCTGGAACCACGTATTCAGCTTTGACTCTCCCTTGATGAGAAAAATCTTGCGGCTTGCTCCAGCAAGGAGGTGTAGAGTAACAGATATCCGGTCGTGCACGTCAAAACTGTTGAAGACACGCACCACTGAAGATTCTGCGTTTTTGTGTGAGGTTTAAGCTGGAAATAGTAGCAAATCACAGATAGGTTGCAACCCTCACCGGTCGGTGGTCGAATGAACCACCATGGTACGTGGGCATCTCGCTGCTTCGTGCTGAGTCGCGCTTAGGGGCGGAAATATTGATGCTATGTGACCATCATCTCCCATTCCCAAAAGGACTAGATCCAAACCTCCGTGCCGCCGCAGTAAGTTGCTCAGACTCTGGCCGCACAGTTTGCACACCACTCAATGCAACTGAGACTGTGCAAAGAAGGTAGCCAAATAAGTTGGAAACTCAACAACAAACAGACAAACAAAGCCAGACACTGCAACTAGACGCAGAACAGATTCGAAGCAGAACCCTCCATGACCTCTACAACAACTGCCTGACCACTCGACTTGAGTAACTGCTTTACGCAGTGGAATTTAAAATGATGCAAGGCATTAAGCCACTCGGCTGATTGTCGGAACCCACTTCTCTATACTCTGCAATGCATCTATCCACGGGCAGCGAAGTGTCGGGATAAGAGAAGTCGAAGCTGTAAGGCCATGCATTAGCCGTTGGCCTGAACTTCATGGTGCCGCCAGCAGCGGGGTCACTCCAGACTTCTTGCCCAAACAGCTCCTCCATGACGAGACGGACATTTGACTTAGGATCAGTCGGCGGGACGTAGCGCTCATCGACAAGGAAGAAGCTTACGCGCGAAAAATCTATGGCCGAGTGCGAAAAGCTGTCAGAATCTGGTTGTTCGCTGGACTGCCATTGATCCTTCTTCCCTTTTTGGATGTGCGAAATTGCTGTCTGCCTTAGTGCCGCGTACAAAGGCCCTGGAGTGCTGCCGCCTGTCATCCAAAGTAATCCCACAATATATCAACGGAAAAGGGCTCACTTTTGCAAGAGGAAATCGGATCATATGTATGGTACGGCGTCGACTAATGAAGTAGCCAACGAACAGATTCATAAGGCTGAGACGACGAAAAGTACCCGCACACATATGCATAATGGCAATTTGTTCCATATGACGATTTTGTACCTGAGAGCCCTACGACGAGTTGCTTAAAGGGGTTCTCGTCCAGTAGCGACCTAAGAGTCCTAAGGACAAGGTCCAGACTCTGCGCTTCAAAGTCTTCTACACTCTGACATGGCACACTGATGGCAGCTGGCTGCATCAGCCTGAGCCTCCTTTCTCCAGGTGACGAACTCATACTGGCCGACATAGCAACTCCTTCCTCCGCTGTCCTTGGTTGCAAGAACGAGTTACCTACAAGGCACACCGGAACTGCGCTGAGACAGAACAACGTCAACACCGGTAGTGCTTCTTTCCGTTCATGCTGAGGTGAAGGCAGTAAGTCCGCAATACGTAACTCGCGTGTGTAACGTGTAAGTCTGATGGATTTAGGCTCTCCATAGACTGCGCTTAGAACTGCAGCTAGTACAAGAGTGTACAATCACCCATCCCTCTTCGAGTGGCCAATACGTAAGAGGGACTATGGAGTGCTTAAACTCCATACATGTGGACGCTCCACATCCTACACACTTCATTCACACACTTTAGACCAGCTAAAGCACTGTCTGCCGACGCTTTACGTGGAAGTGTGCTGCCACAGCTTGGCTTACTGCTCAAATCTTTCGACATATTTTCGAAAAACTCAACACTGTTTGTGAGAACAGCTCTGATATTACTGAACTCAACCACTCCCGAAAGATGTTGCTGGTTTGCCACACGCTCCGCGCACGAGATTTACATAAAAACAAACCCAGACGGATTTTGAAAGGTGTACTTAATCATATTTGAGACAAAACTGTAAGGGAACTGCATCCGTAACTGATAAGATGGTTCAGCTGTAATTCGCCGCAAGCCTCCACACGAAAGTTGGGACTGAAACCCGTAGTGTCTGTCAAAGTAGAACATACCTCCGGCTGAGGAACCCCCTCCCTGCAAGCACCTCATTAAACCAAATGAGAGACTCTATAACAATCTTGACGCTGCTGTACTAGGCGTGTTTGGCGAATTGTTAATGCGGCTCGTTAATCTGTGAGGATGTTGGTGCTACGTTGGCTGCCGAGCTTTAGTTGCCTTCTTTTCCTAAGCTTTTAACTCCGAAATGGCTGCACTGTTTTTAAAGTGTTCCAGAATGTGTGTTGAGTCTATAGTCGAGGTTGTGCATGGGAGTCGATGCGATGTTGGTAATTGGCTCTTGTAGGTCATCTTACTGGGGGGTTGGCAAAGGTAGGAGTGTATCAAAGCTTGTAAACGGCGCTGCAAAACCTCATTTTCGATGCTTTTCTACGTGAAAATTTCAACTTTAAAATTTCCTAATTCACATCATTCGGTAACATCGCACAATTTATTCCTTGTTCACTCTGTGGAAGCGGTATTCCTACTGCTCTGTTCAAACAGGCCACGTAGAAGACACATACAAGCTGAACGTCTCGCTTGATGTCTTCGAGAGCTTGTAGCTCCTGCTTTGTGATATTCATTTTATTTCTCTGGTAGTAAAGCTCAGTTTTCACATTCCGTTAGCTTTTTTTGTTTGGCATTGCAATTCGGTTCCCACATACCCGAGCCTTTGGCTACACCTCCATAACAGGTGGTTCGGCGGCTCAGCGTGGTAGCCCTAAGAGCTACTAAAGACAAATATAAACAAAAATATCCCATTGTGCTTTGTTATACTATCGCTATCTCTTAAAGCTAAGAGTTCTGCCTGTCTTCACCCGGTGTAGTTGTAGGACAAAGTTGCTTTCCTTAAGGAGCTTGTGCCTGAGCACTATGCACCACCAGCGTAGCCAATGCGAGTGCTGAGTGAACATGAATACCGATGTTTGGTAAAAAGGGAAGGGCAGCACATATATGATGGCAAGCTGTTGATTAGCCTTGCTTTGTGGATTCCGTAGCGTGTTGCCCTCAAAATGAAAAGTATGTGTCAGGCCTTTTGATAGCTCGCTGAGGCTAGTGCACTACCAAGGTACGATTCAAATCCCGGCATGGCCTCTAGACTAATGCAATTCAATTTCTCAGTATCTGAAGAGCAGCTACTTGAGTTCGAGAGGCTAGGAGACTGGCCGTCGGTCCAAGTAGGAG
>NW_013545832.1:0-5943 GCF_000499545.2 Eimeria tenella
GGGTACCAAACGCTGAAGCTGACCGTCCACGCCAGCTGCAGCAGCAACAGCGGCAGCAGCAGCAGCAACAACAATAACGCAGCAAGGAGCCCACAAAAGCTTCCAGCAGCAGCAGCAGCAGCAAGAGCAGCACTAGCCACAGAAAAAGCAGCAGGGGCGCAAGCAACCGCCGCCACTGCAGCAACAAGCGCAGCAGTAACTACAGCAGCAGCAGCAGCAGCAGCACCCGCAGAATCAACAGCAGCAGCCGCAGCATCCCCAGCAGCAGCAGCACCCGCAGCATCAACAGCAGCACCCGCAGCATCAACAGCAGCAGCAGCACCCGCAGCATCCCCAGCAGCAGCAGCACTCGCAGCACCCGCAGCATCCCCAGCACCAGCAGCAGCATCCCCAGCAGCAGCAGCAGCAGCAGCATCCCCAGCAGCATCCCCAGCAGCAGCAGCAGCAGCAGCAGCATCCCCAGCAGCAGCATCCCCAGCAGCATCCCCAGCAGCGGCATCCCCAGCAGCATCCCCAGCAGCAGCATCCCCAGCAGCAGCATCCCCAGCAGCATCCCCAGCAGCAGCAGCAGCAGCAGCAGCAGCAGCAGCAGCAGCTACGGACGACGAAGATGCCGAGCGCGGGGGCTAGGGCCTCGGTGGCGACGGCGGGGAGGTCCAGCAGCAAAGGCTTGGGGCTGGCCTTTTTGACCCAGGCGAAGGAAATGGAAAATTGGCAAAGAAGAAATAAAAAAATAAAATGAATTCCACTTAATTGATTAAATCCCAAGGAGAACCCCACCGTCAGCCCCGTCAGCTGCTTCAGCCAAAACAGCACGTTCTTGCAGTCCATCTGGCCGCAGCAGCAGCAGCAGCGCAGCAGCAGCAGCAGCAGCAGCGCAGCAGCAGCAGCAGCAGCGCAGCAGCAGCAGCAGCAGAAGCGCCAGCAGCACAAGCAGCAGCAGCAGGAGAGACCCGCACAGCGCACACACACGGGGAGGGGGCTTTCCAAGGCCGATGCTGCTGCTGCTGCTGCTGCTGCTAACAAGACTTGTGCTGCAGCAGCAGGAACGGAAGCTGGCAAAGAAACGCTAAGCTGTGGTTGCAGCAGCAAGTCGTCAGGGAGTACCGCAGCAGCAGCAGAAGGAACGAACGACCAGCAGCAGCAACAATAGCAACAGCAGCAACAACAGCAACAGCAGCAACAGCAGCAGCAGCAGCAGAAGGGCTTGGCTTGCCTTGTCCCACTTGTGCTGCTGCACATTCAGAGCGCGGATCAGCAGCGGGGGCTGCTGGCGCTGCTGCCGCTTCTCTGGCGGAGTGGGCGCAGATCCCTTCTTCATCTTTGCTGCTGCTGCTGCTGCTGCTGTTGCTGCTGCTCCTGCTGCTGCTGCTGCTGTCCTCCTTGTAGGGACTTCTGCTTCAGCCTCTCTGTTTCTACTGAAGAGCACAGCCCCTCTTTCACACAGAAAGCGCCCGCTGCTGCTGCTGCTGTTACTGCTGCTGCTGCCGCTGCTGCTGCTGCTGCTGCTGCTGCCTTCGGCGCTCCTTTTGCTGCTGCTGTGCGCGAAGCCTTCGGAACGCCTCTGCTGCTGCTGGTGCATCTAAAGGATATACTATTGCTGCTGATGCTGTTGCTGCTAACGCTGCAGGTTCTGCTGCTGGTGTTCCAGCTCTTGCAGTTGCTGTAGCTGCTCGTTTGCTGCGCTGCAGAGGGCATGCAGAGCAGAGGCGGTGTCCGGCTGCTGCTGCTGATGATAATGCTCCTTCAAGTGTTTTCTTTTTTATTAATATTGCGTTTAATTTCAATAGAGACAAATAAACTGGCTTGCTGCTGCCCCGCTGCTGCTGGCAGGGGCGCAGACTCTGCTGCAATCCGCCCGTCGGCGGCAGTCCCATGGCAGCGGCTGCTGCTGCTGCTCGCGCAGCAGCAGCAGCAGCAACAGCAGCATCGATTCGGTCGATGAAGGCTTTCTGAAACTAACTTCGGTTGCTGCCCGTGGAATGCTCAACAGCAGAGAGAGCTGCTAGTCTAACAATTGCAGCAGCGGCAGCAGCAGCAGCGACCGCAGCAGCAGCAGCAGCAACGAAGTCTTCTGGGGTCTGAATACCAGACACAAAGAGATACATCTCAGCTCCAGAAGAGCACGAGCTGCTGCTGTTGTGTCTCTGCGTGCACGCCGATTGCGCCTCTTACTCCCAGCAGCAGCAGCAGCGACAGCAGCAGCCACACACTAAGCCTGCAGCAGCAGCAGCAGCAGCGAGTTGGGTGGCGTGCTGCTGCAGTTGTTATTACCTGTGAGTCCCCTTAGGCGCCTGTAGGATCCCAGTGTACTGAAGGCAACTATTGCAATGACAGCTGCTGCTGCAGCAAGTTCAGCAACTGCAGCAGCAGCAGCAGCAGCAGAAGCAGCAGCTGCTGCCCCAATGTGGTGCTCCAGAGCCCTTTCGAAGCCATGAAGCCTGGGGCTGCCCTAGACTGCGTCGCTGCTGCTGCTGCAGCAGGGCAGCAGCAGCAGCTGCAGTACGTGCAACGAGCTGCTGCTCTGCTGCACCAGCAGGACTGTTTGCTGCTGCTCAGCAGAGGCCTCGACGCCGACGGGGTGCTGCTGCAGCTCCTGTCGCTGCTGCAGCAGAGAGACAAAAGCAAAAGTGGCAGCAGCAACAACGGCAGCAGCAGCAGCAGCGGCAGCTCCGAGCACCAGCAGGAGCAGCAGGAGCAGCAGCAAAACGGCGGCGGGGGCATCTTCAGCTCTGTATTCTCTGACGAACAAGAGGAATGTGAGCAGCAGCAGCAGCAACAGCAGCAGCAGCAGCAGCAGCAGCAGCAGCAGCTGAGGCGGCCCTTATATAGCGCAGCCTGGCCGCGGCTGGTGCTGGTGCTGGGGCTTGCTGCTGCAGAGCATGCAGCAGTGCATGCGCTGCAGCAGCGGCAGCACCGTGAGCAGCGCCGTTTGCTGCAGGCTGCAGCAGCTGCTGCTGAGGTGCGTGCCCGCAGCAGCAGCACTGCAGCAGCAGCAGAAGCCGCAGCAGAAGAGCATGCAGCGGCGCTGGCAGCCCTGGTTGAGCTGGAGAGGCAGCAGCGCGCAGAGGAGCTGCGCCTCGCCTGCAGCAGCAGCAGCAGCAGCAACGCAGCAGCAGCAGCAGTCACCACGTGGCAGCAGCGGCAGCAAATGTACATCGGCGGCGGCTGCTTCTGCTGCCCTGCTGCTGTTGCTGCTTCCGACCTTCTCACTGGCCGTTTGCCTCCAGAGGTTGTTGACTGCATTGTCTTTGTACGTGCCGAACGGTAAGCAGCAGCAGCAGCAGCAGCAGCAGCAGCAGCAGCAGCAGCAAAGCAGAGGCTAGCGGGGTTTGCGCGGCTGCGCAGCAGCAGGTCGCGCAGCAGCAGCACATACGGCACCGGCAGGCTGCTGCTGCTGGCGTTGGTGCTGCTGTTGCTGCTGCTGCTGCTGGTAGATAAACAGGTTCACAGATGCTGCAGCTGATGTTACAGCATCTGCTGCAGCTGGCGCTGCAGCTGGTGCGTATGGGCGTTGCTGTTTGCTGCTGCTGCTGCTGCTGCTGTGTCTTGCTGCTGCAGCATCAGCGGAGGGTTTCATGAGGCCTTCGTCTGTCGGGTGTACAGACAGCGCAACAGAGTGGGAGGCCTGAAGGCGATAAGTGATAGGCCGCACCATTTTGCTGCCAGCAGCAGCAGCAGCAGCTGCAGCAGCAGCAGCTGCAACCTCACGCAGACTCTCAAGCTGCTGCAGTTAAAAAAGGTCCAGCGCATGAGCCGCATGCATAAGGATGTAACAGAAAGCTTAGAGGTACAGCAGCAGAAGCAGCAGCAGCAACAGAACAATCTATAGGGCGTGCAGCAGCAGCAGCAGCAGCTGCTGCTGCTGCTTCTGCTGCTGGTTTCGCAAGTCTCCATCTGATACACGGATGAGACCGCCGTAAACGTCGCAGCAACTGCAGCAGCAGCAGCAGCAGCAAAGTGCATGCAGTGTGTCCTGCTGCTGCGCTGCAGGGAGCCTCGCAGCCGCAGACTAGCGAAATTTGCCTGCCGCCGTCTTCGCTGCAGCTAGAAATTCAGCAAGCTTTGCTGCTGCTGCTGCAGCGGGGGCTGCAGCAGCTAAAGAAGTGCCGCCCCGGGCTGCTGCAGGACTGGGAGGTTTCTTGTCTTTTCAGGGGTCCGGCGCCTCCCCCACTGCCTGCTGAAGACCAGCAGCAGCAGCAGCAGCAGCAGCAGCAGCAGCTGCAGCATAGGGTCCCGGTGGGGGGCTCTCTGAGAAGAGCCCTCAACTCCGTGTGGCACCAGCTAGACCCAAAGACAAAGGCGCTTGTGGCAGTAAGCCGCTGCTCTGGCAGTTTCTGCTGCTGCTGCTGCTGCCACTGCTGCTGCTGCTGCTGCTGCTGCTATTGTGGCTGCCGCCTAAGCGCTTTACGTGCGCCGCAGCGTTTGCTGGCGTCAGCCCCGACTCCGCGTGACTGCTGCTATCGCTGCTGCTGCTGCTGCTGCTGCTGTGGCCTACAGTGCTACTAGGGACCCCACGGCAGGGGTGGCCTTCTTGCCTACAGCACTGCTGCTGCTGCTGCCGCTGCTGCTGCTGCTGCTGCAGGACTTGGGTGAGCTGCGGCGGCTGGTGTTTCTGCTGTGGCGGCTGAATTGCGTTTCTTTTCTTTCTTATTTGGAGTCTCTCCTCAGCAGCAAAACTATTGACGAGGCCTGGGGCCACACCACGGAGCTGCAGGTCATTTTAAGGAGAGCTAGGCAGAGGTCCTTTGCTGCTGCTGCTGCTGCTGCTAGTATTGCTGCTGCTGCTGCTGCTTAGTGCTGCTGCTGCTTAGTGCTGCTGCTGCTTAGTGCTGCTGCTGCTTGGCTTGCTGCGAGCTGTTACCACTGTTGTTTCGATTGTGAGCGGCACTGGCAGGCGCACGGGTGTGCATGCTTGCGTCAGTGCTGCTGCTGCTGCTGCTGCTGCTGCTGCAACACTAGTAGCAGCGAAACCATGAGCGGCGGCGAATTGCTGCGGCTGGAGCTGCTGCAATGCAGCGCCTGGCTTCCTCTTCACAGCCACCTCTATTTACCTGCCATTTTCTCGCTAAGCTGAGTTAGTTGCTTTACCTGCTGCTGCTGCTGCTGCTGCTGCTCCTGCAGGGTTTACACGACAAAGCGGGTCCCTGTAAGAGGTTCTGCTGCTGGTGGAGCAGCAACAGCAGGAGCTCCTGCTGCTGCTGCTGCCAGCTTCTCAGCAGGTTTCCCATATGGGGAAAACGGCAGCGCAGCGAAACAGCAGCGGACAGATACTGCAGCAACGCCGGGACTCGGAGCAGCAGCAGCAGCAGCAGGACGGCAGCAGTATGAAAGGAAAGCTGTACTCCACTTAGAGCCTCCTGCTGCTCTCGAGTGGCTGCAGCAATTCGTGTGGAATTGCCAAGTTGATGACGACATATACCAGGCGCTGCTGCGAGAGCAGCGGCGCGCAGCCCCTGCTGCTTCTGCTGCTGCTGCTGCTGCTGCTTCTGTGGCTGATGGGAACCAGCAGCAGCAGCAGCAAGGAAGTGACCGGACTGACGGGGGCAGCTCAGAAGCCGAGATGCCGGGCTCTATCTACATCCGCAGCAGCGAGAGCAGCAGCAGCAGCAAGAGCAGCAACACCGACAGCGCAAGCAGCTCTGACAGCAGCGACAGCAGCAGCAGCAGCAGCAGCACATTGCGAAACGCCACATGCGCCGAAGAGCAGCAACCTGATGAGGGAGCGCCATCGGCGGCGGCTGCCGACGGGCCAGCAGCAGCAGCAGCAGCAGCAGCAGGTAAAGCAACTAACTCAGCTTAGCGAGAAAATGGCAGGTAAATAGAGGTGGCTGTGAAGAGGAAGCCAGGCGCTGCATTGCAGCAGCTCCAGCCGCAGCAATTCGCCGCCGCTCATGGTTTCGCTGCTACTAGTGTTGCAGCAGCAGCAGCAGCAGCAGCAGC
>NW_013545833.1:0-5320 GCF_000499545.2 Eimeria tenella
TCCGCTTTGACAAGATATCCATCACCAACACGCAGCCACAAACGCGGCGGCGCTGCACGCCAACCGTGCTAAGTCATTAGAATCAGCCAAACAGCTTGCCAGAACAGCAGCCACATGTGCATCGTGCGCAGCTGCTTTCGCCATTTGTGGGTTTCGGTGGGTCGCGCAAGCATCGTACTCCCTGCTCCGCCTACGCATAAATGCGACAGGGCAACCTCCACCTGACAACCGCAGATATTCTCCACGCGCTATGCCCGTTCCCCACCCTTCCCTCAAAATCATTTCACGGTGCCAACAATCGCGAACACGCAGCGAGAAATGCAGCGCTGCTGCACGCCAACCATGCTAAGTCATCAGGACCAGCCAAACAGCTTGCCAGAACAGCAGCCACGTGTGCATCGTGCGCAGCTGCTTCCGCCGTTTGTGGGTCTCGGTGCGTCGCGCCCGCATCGTACTTCCTGCTCCGTTTACACACGGATGTGTGTAAAGCAGAGATTCTTCACGCACTACGCCCGTCCCTCACATTTTCCTCAAAAACGCTTCAACAAGATATCAACCACCAACACGCAGCCACAAACGCGGCGGCGCTGCACGCCAACCATCCTAAGTCACTAGAATCACTAAAACCGAGAAACAAAATGTGCATTGCGCGCAGCTGCTTCCGCCGTTTGTGGGTCTCGGTGCGTCACGCAAGCATCAAACCTCCTGCTGCTTTTACAGACAAATGTGTGTAGAGCAGAGATTCTTCACGCGCTGCGCCGGTCCCTCACATTTTTCTCAAAACCGCTTTGACAAGATATCCATCACCAACACGCAGCCACAAACGCGGCGGCGCTGCACGCCAACCGTGCTAAGTCATTAGAATCAGCCAAACAGCTTGCCAGAACAGCAGCCACATGTGCATCGTGCGCAGCTGCTTTCGCCATTTGTGGGTTTCGGTGGGTCGCGCAAGCATCGTACTCCCTGCTCCGCCTACGCATAAATGCGACAGGGCAACCTCCACCTGACAACCGCAGATATTCTCCACGCGCTATGCCCGTTCCCCACCCTTCCCTCAAAATCATTTCACGGTGCCAACAATCGCGAACACGCAGCGAGAAATGCAGCGCTGCTGCACGCCAACCATGCTAAGTCATCAGGACCAGCCAAACAGCTTGCCAGAACAGCAGCCACGTGTGCATCGTGCGCAGCTCCTTCCGCCGTTTGTGGGTCTCGGTGCGTCGCGCCCGCATCGTACTTCCTGCTCCGTTTACACACGGATGTGTGTAAAGCAGAGATTCTTCACGCACTACGCCCGTCCCTCACATTTTCCTCAAAAACGCTTCAACAAGACATCAACCACCAACACGCAGCCACAAACGCGGCGGCGCTGCACGCCAACCATCCTAAGTCACTAGAATCACTAAAACCGAGAAACAAAATGTGCATTGCGCGCAGCTGCTTCCGCCGTTTGTGGGTCTCGGTGCGTCACGCAAGCATCAAACCTCCTGCTGCTTTTACAGACAAATGTGTGTAGAGCAGAGGTTCTTCACGCGCTACGCCCGTCCCTCACATTTTTCTCAAAACCGCTTCGACAAGATATCCATCACCAACACGCAGCCACAAACGCGGCGGCGCTGCACGCCAACCGTGCTAAGTCATTAGAATCAGCCAAACAGCTTGCCAGAACAGCAGCCACATGTGCATCGTGCGCAGCTGCTTTCGCCATTTGTGGGTTTCGGTGGGTCGCGCAAGGATCGTACTCCCTGCTCCGCCTACGCATAAATGCGACAGGGCAACCTCCACCTGACAACCGCAGATATTCTCCACGCGCTATGCCCGTTCCCCACCCTTCCCTCAAAATCATTTCACGGTGCCAACAATCGCGAACACGCAGCGAGAAATGCAGCGCTGCTGCACGCCAACCATGCTAAGTCATCAGGACCAGCCAAACAGCTTGCCAGAACAGCAGCCACGTGTGCATCGTGCGCAGCTGCTTCCGCCGTTTGTGGGTCTCGGTGCGTCGCGCCCGCATCGTACTTCCTGCTCCGTTTACACACGGATGTGTGTAAAGCAGAGATTCTTCACGCACTACGCCCGTCCCTCACGTTTTCCTCAAAAACGCTTCAACAAGACATCAACCACCAACACGCAGCCACAAACGCGGCGGCGCTGCACGCCAACCATCCTAGGTCACTAGAATCACTAAAACCGAGAAACAAAATGTGCATTGCGCGCAGCTGCTTCCGCCGTTTGTGGGTCTCGGTGTGTCACGCAGGCATCAAACCTCCTGCTGCTTTTACAGACAAATGTGTGTAGAGCAGAGATTCTTCACGCGCTACGCCGGTCCCTCACATTTTTCTCAAAACCGCTTCGACAAGATATCCATCACCAACACGCAGCCACAAACGCGGCGGCGCTGCACGCCAACCGTGCTAAGTCATTAGAATCAGCCAAACAGCTTGCCAGAACAGCAGCCACATGTGCATCGTGCGCAGCTGCTTTCGCCATTTGTGGGTTTCGGCGCATCGCGCAAGGATCGTACTCCCTGCTCCGCCTACGCATGAATGCGACAAAGCAACCCCCACCTGACAACCGCAGATATTCTCCACGCGCTATGCCCGTTCCCCACCCTTCCCTCAAAATCATTTCACGGTGCCAACAATCGCGAACACGCAGCGAGAAATGCAGCGCTGCTGCACGCCAACCATGCTAAGTCATCAGGACCAGCCAAACAGCTTGCCAGAACAGCAGCCACGTGTGCATCGTGCGCAGCTGCTTCCGCCGTTTGTGGGTCTCGGTGCGTCGCGCCCGCATCGTACTTCCTGCTCCGTTTACACACGGATGTGTGTAAAGCAGAGATTCTTCACGCACTACGCCCGTCCCTCACGTTTTCCTCAAAAACGCTTCAACAAGACATCAACCACCAACACGCAGCCACAAACGCGGCGGCGCTGCACGCCAACCATCCTAGGTCACTAGAATCACTAAAACCGAGAAACAAAATGTGCATTGCGCGCAGCTGCTTCCGCCGTTTGTGGGTCTCGGTGTGTCACGCAGGCATCAAACCTCCTGCTGCTTTTACAGACAAATGTGTGTAGAGCAGAGATTCTTCACGCGCTACGCCGGTCCCTCACACTTTTCTCAAAACCGCTTCGACAAGATATCCATCACCAACACGCAGCCACAAACGCGGCGGCGCTGCACGCCAACCGTGCTAAGTCATTAGAATCAGCCAAACAACTTGCCAGAACAGCAGCCACATGTGCATCGTGCGCAGCTGCTTTCGCCATTTGTGGGTTTCGGCGCATCGCGCAAGGATCGTACTCCCTGCTCCGCCTACGCATGAATGCGACAAAGCAACCCCCACCTGACAACCGCAGATATTCTCCACGCGCTATGCCCGTTCCCCACCCTTCCCTCAAAATCATTTCACGGTGCCAACAATCGCGAACACGCAGCGAGAAATGCAGCGCTGCTGCACGCCAACCATGCTAAGTCATCAGGACCAGCCAAACAGCTTGCCAGAACAGCAGCCACGTGTGCATCGTGCGCAGCTGCTTCCGCCGTTTGTGGGTCTCGGTGCGTCGCGCCCGCATCGTACTTCCTGCTCCGTTTACACACGGATGTGTGTAAAGCAGAGATTCTTCACGCACTACGCCCGTCCCTCACATTTTCCTCAAAAACGCTTCAACAAGATATCAACCACCAACACGCAGCCACAAACGCGGCGGCGCTGCACGCCAACCATCCTAAGTCACTAGAATCACTAAAACCGAGAAAAAAAATGTGCATTGCGCGCAGCTGCTTCCGCCGTTTGTGGGTCTCGGTGTGTCACGCAGGCATCAAACCTCCTGCTGCTTTTACAGACAAATGTGTGTAGAGCAGAGATTCTTCACGCGCTACGCCGGTCCCTCACATTTTTCTCAAAACCGCTTCGACACGATATCCATCACCAACACGCAGCCACAAACGCGGCGGCGCTGCACGCCAACCGTGCTAAGTCATTAGAATCAGCCAAACAGCTTGCCAGAACAGCAGCCACATGTGCATCGTGCGCAGCTGCTTTCGCCATTTGTGGGTTTCGGTGCATCGCGCAAGGATCGTACTCCCTGCTCCGCCTACGCATAAATGCGACAAAGCAACCCCCACCTGACAACCGCAGATATTCTCCACGCGCTATGCCCGTTCCCCACCCTTCCCTCAAAATCATTTCACGGTGCCAACAATCGCGAACACGCAGCGAGAAATGCAGCGCTGCTGCACGCCAACCATGCTAAGTCATCAGGACCAGCCAAACAGCTTGCCAGAACAGCAGCCACGTGTGCATCGTGCGCAGCTGCTTCCGCCGTTTGTAGGTCTCGGTGCGTTGCGCCCGCGTCGTACTTCCTGCTCCGTTTACACACGGATGTGTGTAAAGCAGAGATTCTTCACGCACTACGCCCGTCCCTCACATTTTCCTCAAAAACGCTTCAACAAGATATCAACCACCAACACGCAGCCACAAACGCGGCGGCGCTGCACGCCAACCATCCTAAGTCACTAGAATCACTAAAACCGAGAAACAAAATGTGCATTGCGCGCAGCTGCTTCCGCCGTTTGTGGGTCTCGGTGCGTCACGCAAGCATCAAACCTCCTGCTGCTTTTACAGACAAATGTGTGTAGAGCAGAGATTCTTCACGCGCTACGCCGGTCCCTCACATTTTTCTCAAAACCGCTTCGACAAGATATCCATCACCAACACGCAGCCACAAACGCGGCGGCGCTGCACGCCAACCGTGCTAAGTCATTAGAATCAGCCAAACAGCTTGCCAGAACAGCAGCCACATGTGCATCGTGCGCAGCTGCTTTCGCCATTTGTGGGTTTCGGTGGGTCGCGCAAGCATCGTACTCCCTGCTCCGCCTACGCATAAATGCGACAGGGCAACCCCCACCTGACAACCGCAGATATTCTCCACGCGCTATGCCCGTTCCCCACCCTTCCCTCAAAATCATTTCACGGTGCCAACAATCGCGAACACGCAGCGAGAAATGCAGCGCTGCTGCACGCCAACCATGCTAAGTCATCAGGACCAGCCAAACAGCTTGCCAGAACAGCAGCCACGTGTGCATCGTGCGCAGCTGCTTCCGCCGTTTGTGGGTCTCGGTGCGTCGCGCCCGCATCGTACTTCCTGCTCCGTTTACACACGGATGTGTGTAAAGCAGAGATTCTTCACGCACTACGCCCGTCCCTCACATTTTCCTCAAAAACGCTTCAACAAGACATCAACCACCAACACGCAGCCACAAACGCGGCGGCGCTGCACGCCAACCATCCTAAGTCACTAGAATCACTAAAACC
>NW_013545834.1:0-5344 GCF_000499545.2 Eimeria tenella
GAGGGTTTGCCTTTTGCGTGTTTGAGCTGCCGCAGCAAGTGGTCCACTGGTCTGCGGCCAGTGGTCACCTGCTGCGGCCACTTCTTCTGCGAGCGCTGCGCCTTCACGGGCTTCCGCAGCAGCAGCAGCAGCAGCAGCAGCAGCAGCAGCAGCAAGTGCAAGGTCTGCGGCAGAGACACCTACGGCATCTTTAACGAGGCTTCGCAGCTCCTCGCCAAGATCCGCAAGAAGGAGCAGCAGCAAGCTGACAGGAGGGCCAAACGCGCCAGGTTCTTCCCCGACAGCAGCAGCAGCAGCAGCAGCAGCAGCAGCAGCAGCAGCGGCGGCGGCGGGGGCGGGGGCGGGGAGGGGGGGGAAGAGGAGGGCGAGGAGCACGCTGGCTGCTGCAGCAGCAGCAGCAGGGAGAGCCCCTGCTGCAGCGGCAAGAAACACTGCAGCAGCAGCAAGGACCGCCCCAAAGGCAGCAGCAACGGCAGCAGCAGCAGCAGCAGCAGCAGCAGCGCGGAGGAAGAGGGGGGGGAGGAGGAAGGAGAAGAGGCAGCAGCAGCCTAGTGCTGCTTCCCCGGGTGTACGTACACCCCAGCAGCAGCAGCAAACTGCCACTTGCTCTGCTGCAGCAGCTTTTTCTTTATTTCGTCTTTTTGTTTGTTCCCGAAACCCCAAACCCTAGTGTTGCGGCTAAGCCTCAAACCGCGGATTAGGGTTGAGGGTTTAGGGTTTAGCTGCTTCCTTCCCGCCAGCGGCCCCAAACCCTGGAAAAGGGTTTTCGCCGCTGACCGGCGCCTGCTGCAGAATGGTCGTTGCGGGTGTCGTCAGCAGCAAGCGAAACAAGCTGCTGCTGCTGCTGCTGCTGCAGCAGCAGCAGCAGGAGTTAAATTTTATTTCAACTAGTTTGCCTAGATGAAATGTATTTAAGTTGACTTAATTCGCTAGACTGGTCAAGAAGGCCTGCTGCTGCGAGAGACACAGCAACTCCAGCAGCAGCAGCGGCAGCAGCAACGGCTGGAGTTGCTGCAGCAGCAGCAGCATTTGCTGCTGCTGCTGTGCTGCAACAACAGATGTGAAGACGTGGGCTGTTTATCTCCCAGCAGCAGCTCATTTGTAAAGCCTTTATTGCGCGGACACTGTAAATCTTGCTGCGCAGCTCTCGGTGCAGATACTGAGGTAATTATTTATCCTATTTCTGTTCTTTTCTCAATTTATTTCGAACTCTTTTCATTTATTTATTACGACTAAGGTGATTTGCTGCAGTTCGACGCTGGGGCTGCTGGCGCAGTTCTGAACTGTGCATATTTTGAGCTGTACATACACCTGAAAAAACCAGCGCGCGCGCTGGAAACGACGGGTGGAAGGAGGGGAGAAATCACATTTCTTTTTTCTGAAAAAGCTTTTAAAATATTTATTTCTGGGAACATTTTTGAAATATCTTTCTTATTCCGAAGGAACTCAACTTATAATTCCATTTTGTCCTCCACTTGTTGCATCGACCGGCGCCCGCGGCGAGCGCGACGAGGTGACCGCGCGGAGGAAAGAGGGAACCGATCTGCATTTAAATTAAAGCTAAAAGATGAAAAAGAAATTAAAAACGGAAAAACAATTATTTTAATTATTTAAAAAAGTACAACTTTTCTTCTTTGCCTTTAAATTCCAGCTTCCTCTTCCGCTTTCCCCGTCGATGCTCCTGTGCATGCTGCGCAGACACCGCAGCCGCGCGCCGCTGAAACTTAAAGTGGAGAGCGGAGAAAGTGGAAAATAAAAGAATAAAATGCATTATTTTTCTTTTTAAATTTGAAAATAAAGGAATAAAATGCATTACTTGTCTTCTTAAGGGCGTTTTTGCGCAAATGGCGCTTCCGGCGCTGTTGGAGGCGGTGAGGTCGGGCGCGCGGGAGCTGCTTCTGCAGCAGCTGCTGCAGAACCCCGCAGCAGCAAAACTCGCCGACTGCAACGGGACCACTGGTCTGCTGCTGGCAGCAAAACTGAACAAAGAGGAAATGGTGAAGGAGATTTTGCTGCACGGCGGAGACCCAAATGCAGCAGAGTTGGCTGAGGTTGGGGCCAACACAGCTTTGCACTTCGCGGCGAGAAACAGCAACGAGTGAGTTTGCGGGCGTTTGACCTGCGGCTTGCTGCTGCTGCACCGCAGCAGCAGCAGCAGCAGCAGCAGCAAGCTGCTCAAAGCTCGTCTTTTCTCGCATTTGCTGCTGCCAAACTTCCTTTTTGCAACTTCAGAGAAATGCTTTCTTACCTCCTCGCCTTCGGGGCCTCTCCCAACCAGCAAAACGCCCTCGGCCAAACCCCGCTGCACTTCGCAGCAAGAGTTGGTGCTGCTGCTGCAGTGCAGCAGCTGCTGGCAGCAGGCGCCAATCCGGGCCTAACGGACCAGTCTGGTGAGCTGCAGCAGCTGCCAGTGGTCCACTGGTCCACTCGGGTGGACCTCTGGGCAGAAAGCTGCACAGAGGGGCACTTAGCTGCTGCTGCATGCAAGCGTTTTCTGCGCCTAGCCTCCCGAGTCCTCGCCACTGCTGCAGCTACACGCCCAACAAACCACCCCAGCAGCAGCAGCAGCAGCTGCTGCTGCTGCTGCTGCTGCTGCTGCAGCGTCGAGCTCAAATTGTGCTGCTGCAACGCCGCAGGGTTTGACGCGGCGTTCTGGGCCGAAAGCGAAATGCACGAAGAAGTCGTGCGGCTGCTGCCGCCGGCGAAGAGTCCGGGCAGTCGGGACGTAGCGTTATTTCAGTTGTTGGCGATGGACCAGCTGGGCTTCAGTCTGAAGCTGCCGGGCAAGAAGAAGGGGAAAGCGAAGAAAAAATAGCGCTTTTTCCCAAATAAAAGTGGAAATAAGCATTAAAAAGTAAAAAATATTCCAAATAATCCAAAATAATACCTTAATTTCATTTTTTGCTTGCAGTTTCCGCGAAACTTGAACTTTCTTGAATTTGCAAAACCACGCCGAGCTGTCTGTACACCCGAAACGCGCAAGCGCCACCGCCCGCGACCCAGCCGATCACTTTCCATTTTGGAATCCTTTTTGAATTTTAAATTGAAAATAAAGTGTTTGCATGCAAATAAAATGAAGTTGCATTTTAAAAACAAAAGAAAAACCCTTTGCTTCCTGCTTCCGCTGCTCGGATCCTGCTGCGCGCAGCTGCAGCTGGAAAGCCCCGGTGGGAATCCTTTGGAAGTTGAACTTCAGAAAATAAAATTAATTATTTTTAATTATCTCTTTTTTATTTTTCAGATTTCGGAACTTCTTCTTGCAGCAGCAAAGAAGCAAAAAGCCTTCATCCCAAGCACTTCAGCTCGCGCTGCGGCGGCCGCAGCCAGGCCCCAGCAGCAACTTGGACAGGTCAGCAGCAGCAGCAGCAGCAGCAGCAAATGGGAAACTTGAGTTTGTCGGTTTAATGCATTTCAAAACAAACAGGATCGCCTTATGAGACTGGCTCCTACGTTCTCACAATAACAGAAGTTTCGCAAAATGGAGAAGTTGTGAGAAAAAGATTTTTCTCATTTAATCTCCAAATTCAAAAAGTCCTTTAGATTCCTCACTTGTTGGTTTGGGACATTCCAGAGACCCTGACAAACGTGAGACGCCTCCCCCTGCTGCTGCTGCTGCTGCGGCGGCCCCGCTGCTGCTGCTGTTGCGGTGGCTTCGCTGCTGCTGATGCTGCTGCTGCGGTGGCCCCGCTGATGCTGCTGCTGCGGTGGCCCCGCTGCTGCTGCTGCTGCTGTTTTGGCGGCCCCGCTGCTGCTGCTGTTGCGGTGACCCCGCTGCTGCTGCTGTTGCAGTAGCCCTGCTGCTGCTGCTGCTGCGGTGGCTCCCCTGCTGCTGCTGCTGCTCATTGGCACCTGCAGCTAAGCCCTGCTGCGGACTGGAAAGCCCTGGGGGCCTCTCTGGGTAGCGGGGGGCCCTACGGGGGCCCCTGTCCTTCTGCGAGGTTTTCTTGTTTGCGGCTGTCTCTCTACGCTCTAAGTACGCCAGCAGCAGCAGCAGCAGCAGCAGCAGCAGCAGCAGCAGGTAATGTTTGTGAAGCGAACTCACTGCCCCGCGCCGCAGGCGAAGCCAAACTGCTGCTGC
Organism: Eimeria tenella; assembly: GCF_000499545.2. Classification (NCBI taxonomy): domain Eukaryota; phylum Apicomplexa; class Conoidasida; order Eucoccidiorida; family Eimeriidae; genus Eimeria; species Eimeria tenella. The sequence goes on from NW_013545834.1 coordinate 4,079, forward strand.
CCGAGGGCTCGCCTTACGAAAAGCTGCATGCGCGTTTGGCAGAGTTGGCGGAGGAAAATGGTTAGTTTTATTTTATTTTATTTTTAATTAAATAAATTAATTAAATTAAATTATTAAATTAAATTAATTAAATTAAATTTATTAAATTAAATTAATTGAATAAATGCCATTCAATGCTAACTAACAGCCCTGCTTGACGCCGCAGTGCTCTACGCCGTGGCCTTCCCCATGCAGCCAGATCAAATCCGAACGGGAATTTGAAACTGAAAATAAAAAATAAAAAAGAAATGAATCATTTTTGTTTTGAAATTCCCGAAAGACCCCAGCAACAGCTGTCTGTACACCCCGGAACTTCCGCTAATTTTGCCTTTTTTCGACATTTAAAATGCAAAAATTGACCAAATATTTAATAAATTGTGAATGAATTTGCTTGTATTATTTTCTCTTATATCTTCGGAGGCGGCACAGCAGTGGTGTTGGTGCGGTGTACAGACACCTCGCTGAGGTGTATGTGCACGTCCTCGCTGAACCGATCTTCGTGAAGCGTTTTGAGTTTAAAAGTGTTTATTTTTGAAAATAAAAGAATAATTTTAATATTAAAAATGTTATTAATATTGATATTACTATGAATTTATTGAAGTTTCAAAGTAGCTGCAAACGACAGCCCCAGCGCTGGCGGCGACTCGGGAAGCTGCAGCAAAAAGGTGAGAGAAGGAAGTTAATGAATTAAATGAATTAATTAATTTAATTAATTAATTAATTGCAATTAATTAATTCATTGCATGCACTGAATCAGATCTTCAAATTGTTCTTTTGAATCCGGTTCTGTTGACTGCCAGGCGCCTCACTGCTGAGGTGTACGTACACCGCAGCAACACCACTGCGACTCCAAAGACTCCAACCCCTCAGCTCTTCCGACAGTTTTATTTCTTTTGGAGTTTCTTTCAGTTATAATGCCACTGAGGGATGGCCGACCCGCACCCAGACTCCCAAGAAGCCTCATCCTCCGAGACAGCAGCAGCAACAGCAGCAGCAGCAGCAGCAGCAACAGCAGGATCCGGCAAGGACGCGCTATGGTTCTCGACGTCAAGTACCCTGGGGAGTTCCTGGGGCCCCCAGGGGCCCTATGAGGGCCCCCCGAGCAGCAGCTTCGCCCCCTGTTCAGCAGCAGCAGCAGCAGCAGCGCCGCTGCAGCCAGCAGCAGACGAGGGGGCCCCCCAGGGGGGCCCCCGGGGGGCCCCCTGGGGGGCCCCCCGGGGGGCCCCC
>NW_013545835.1:0-5575 GCF_000499545.2 Eimeria tenella
TGTTGCTGCTGCTGCTGCTTTACTGTCTCCATCCAATGTGTTGCTGCTGCAGGCAGTTTGCTTCAAGAAGCTGAAGAGTTAGCGGCAGAAGTCTTGGGCTCCTCAGGTGTCCCCGCAGCTCCTGCAGCCCCCAGCCAGAGTCCAGCACGCAGCAGCAGCAAACAGCAATAACGCCAAGTTGCTGCTGCTGCTGCTGCTGCTCTCTCTGTCTGTGTCTCCAGCGGCGGACTGCGTGGGAGCAGCATACAGCAGCAGCAAGCAGCAATGCCGCTGCTGCTGCCGCTGCTGCTGCTATGCCTGCTGCTGCTGCTGCTGCTGCTTCTTTTGTCCCCTTTTCTCTGGGGCTTCTTTGCTGCTGCTGCTGCTGCTGCTGACGCCGAGAGGGCTAGCAGCAAGCCGGCAGCGTGCATGCATATTGTCTTTAAAGTTGTGTCTTCAGACTAAACAAATTCTAAAAACTTAATTTGTTTATCTGCACTGCCACAAACTCAATTTAGAAGTAAGTGAAAATAAATAAAATGCGTTTAATTAAATAAATACCCTTTTCCTTTTTGCATGCATTTTATTTCATTTTGCAAAAGAAACATTTTACTTTTTCTTCGTTGCAGGTGTTTGCTGCTCAGGTGTACGTACACCTGGCAATGCATGCGCATGCAAAAAATAAAAACGAAAAAATTAAATTTAAAATTTTGCATTTTTAAAAGATTGCAAATGAAGAAAAGCGGAAAATATAAAAGAGGCTTTTAATGGCATTTTAAAAATGTTTTTTCTGCTTCTTTGCTGCAAAGCATGCAAAGAAATGTTTTAAAAAGAAATACTTTTTTGAAATTCAAAGATCCATTTTAAATGCACTAAACAACTTTTTGCATTTTTACATTTAATTCAATTCAGCCAATTTTAAATTAATACATTTTATCTGATATTCATGCTTATCTCCTTCCTGCTGCTGCTGCTGCTGCTGCTGCTGCTGCCGATTATGATAGGAAGGCTGCGACTCTGCACACAACAGCAGCCGCTACAGCTGTAGGCGAGCTACGATAAAAAACCCTAGTTTAGGGTTTAGGGTTTGAGAAGGCATTGCTGCAGCACCCGGGCTAGAAGATGCCGCAGCTCCAGCTCGCTGCTCCTGTTCGACTTGTGCTGGAGCAGCAGCAGGACCAGCTGCTACTGCTGCTGCCTGTGCTGCTGCTGCTGTTGCTGCTGCCTGTCCTGCTGCTGCTGCTGTTGCCTGCGCTGCTGCTGCTGCAGCGCTCGCTGCTGCAGGCTGTGTTGCTACGCCAATATCAGCAGCTACTACTGAAACCCTAAACCCTAAACCCTAAACTAATCATTCATTCTAAAGCCTCGCCTCGCTTTCCTAAACCCTAGACCGCCGACTCATTCGCTAGTAGCTAAACCCTCGCCTCGACTTCGTAACCCTAAACCCTCGCAAACCCTTAAATTGATTTATTTTTCATTTATTGTCTTTATCATTTAAATTAATTTACTTTTATTTATTTATTTTGTCTATTTTATTGGGAGGGCGGAGAAGGCCAGAGCAACAGCCCCCAGCCACGCTTGCGAGCAGCGGCCACTCAAAACCCTGATTTAGGGTTTGGGGTTTAGGGTTTGGCGTTTAGGCTTTTGGAATCTGCGACAAAAATAAAGCTCATGGTGAGACAAAACACTAATGAATGAGGGTTTAGGGTTTATCTGCCTAGCAAAGGACCAGCCCAGCCCCTTGTCGGGGGTGGGGCCCCTGGGCGCTAAACCCTGAACCCTAAACCCTAAACCCTAAACCCTAAACCCTACACCTTAAACCACAAACCCTAAACCCGAACCTTCATTTTTTTTTGCGGTTGCTTCTTCAGTGTAGACAGGGCATTCGGCGTTTCGCCGCCAAATGTCTCTGTCTCCTCACTAGCTCCCAACGCGTAAACCCTAAACCCTAAACCCTAAACCCTAAACCCTAAACCCTAAGATGACAGAGGCACTGGCAAAAGCCGTGCTGCGGGGAGATGCGGATGCAGTCAAGAGACTGCTGGAGGAGGGGGCGGATCCCTCAGCGCTCAACAAGAAGGGCAGTGAGACAGAGCAGCAGCAGCAGCAGCAGCAGCATCTGCAGCAGCAGCAGCAGCAATCGAGACAGCAGGAGTCAGCAGCAGCTGCAGCAGGGAGGAGCTGGGGAGAGAGGCTCGGGAGACAGGGACACACCATCAACAGCAGCAGAAAATGCGTCTTCTTTGCCCTAATTCCTCTTGCTGCTGCTGCTGCTGCTTTTGCTGCTGCTGCTGCTGCTGCTTCTCTGCAGTGTCTGCGCTGCACATTGCTGCTCGAGAGGGTGACCCAGACGTTTTGGCAGTGGTGCTGGAGTCCCCTGCTGTTTTTATCAATGCTCCAGATGTGAGTTGCTGCTGCTGCTGCTGCAGCGGCTGCTGCTGCTGCTGCTGCCTCGCTGCTGCTGCCCTTGCTGCTGCTGCTTCTGTTTAAGCTTGCTTGGTGCAGCAGAGCGCTGGGGGGCGGGAAGGGGAAGCGCAGGCCGTAGGATCTGCTGCTGTTGGCCCTGGTGTTGCTGCTGCTGATCCTGCTGCTGCTGCTGGTGCTGCTGTGCTAGAGCTGCAGCAGCAGTTGCTGCTGCTGTTGCTGCTCTTGTGCTGCAGAGAGACAGCGGGTTTACTGCTCTTCTGCATGCGGTCGCGGGCTGCCGAGGAGACCCGGCAATCGTTAGACAAGGTTTGTTGCTGCTGGAGCTGCTGCTGCAGCTGCTGCTGCAGCTGCTGCTGCTGCAGCTGCTGCTTTTGATTTTGCTGCTACTCTTTCGCTGCTGCAGCGACGTCAGAAGCAGCTTCTGCAGCAGCAGCTGCTGCAGCCTTGCATGTGCTGCCAGCTAACGGACTCCCGCATAAGCAGCAGCTGGCAGCAGCAGCTGTGCAGCTGTAGCCACTCTTGAAGCAACAGCAGCAGCAGCACCTGCTGCAGCTGCTGCTGCTACTGCTGCTGCTGCACGTGCTACTGAAGTTGCTGCTGCTGCAGCTGCCATTGCTGCTGCTTCTACAGCCGCCACTGCTGCAGCTGCTTTGCTGTTGCTGCTGTTACTGCAGGTTCTACTGTTGTTGGTGCAGCTGCCAGTGCTCCAGCTGCTGCTGCTGCTGCTGCTGCTTCAGCCGGATCGTGTTTGTGCTGCTGCGGCTTCCTTTTCAGTTTTGAGTGTCAAGGGCTGCGACATCGCAGCAGCAGACAAAGAGAAAAACAATGTGCGTTTGCTGCAGCAGCTGCTGCTTTGTCTGCTGCTGCTGCTGCTGCCGCCGCCGCCGCTCGTCTAGCCTGCTGTCAGCTGCTGCTTCGCTGCGTCTGTTTGCTGCTGCAGGCGCTGCACTTGGCTGCCAGTGGGCTTGCTTCCGCTCCCGGCTTCACTGCTGCTGCTGCTGGAGTTGCTGCTGCTGCAGTTGCTGCTGCTACCCTCCATTAGAGGCTGTTGCTGATGCACCTTGTGCTGCTGTTGCTGCTGCTGCTGTTGCTGCTGCTGCTGCTGTTGCTGCTGCTGCAGCGCTTGGCCAGACAGAGGTTGTGGCCTTGCTGCTCAATAGAAGCGCTCCTCGCGAAGCAACAAACGCTGCCGGCGGTGCGTTACTGCTGCCGCTGCTGCTGTTACTGCTGGTGCTGCTGCTGCTGCTGCTGCTGCTGCTGCATAGCCACAAGTTTTCCGCCGGTGCAGTCTGCTCTCCCTCGTCGCTTCTGTTGCTGCCGCTGGGGCCCGTCGCGGCGTAGCTGCAGCTGATCAGTTGCTGCTGCTGCTGCTGCTGCTGCTGCTTTTGCGCAGACACTGCGTTCCACTTGGCTCTCAAAGAGGGAAATGAAGAAACTGCGTTGCTGCTGCTGCAGCGGGGGGCCTCGCCCAACGCCAAAGACGCGCAGGGCTGCACACCACTGTCAGTCCAACAGCAGCAGCAGCAGCAGCAGCAGCAGCAGCAGCGGCTTTCGCTGCTGCTGCTATTGTTGCTTTAGTAGCACAAGTAGCGCTGAAAGTAGCCGTGGCAGCAGCAGCAGCAGCGATGGCAGGAGACTAATTGCGTTCGTTTGCACTGGCACCGCGACAGACGGCAGCCGAGGCAGCAGCAGCAGCAGCAGCAACAGCGGCGTGTGTTTGCTGCTGCAGTCACCTCGCACTGGCCAACCGGCTGCTTGCTGCTGCTCTGGAAATCCTGAAAAGCAAAAAGCTGGATATTGAAGCCTGCGCAGACCACGAGGGCAACACGCCGATGCATGTTGCTGCTGAGGAGGTCTGTTGCTGCTGCTGCTGCTGCTGCTCTTTCTGCTTCTGCTGGCGCTGCTGCTCCTGCCCTCGCGGGTATTGGTGTAGCTGGTACGGCTGTTGCTTGCTGCAGAGGAGGTTGCTGCTGCTGCTGCTGTTGTTGCTCTTCGTATTGCTGCTGCTGCTGCTTTCTTGGACTGCAGCAGCTGCGGCTGCTCAGACGTTTCTTTTGGCCCTTGCTGCCGCCCCCCTTGCTGATGTGCACTGTGGATTGGCGATTGCTGCTGCTGCTGCTACTGCTGCTGCTGCTGCTGCAGGGCTTGAGCAGCATTATGAAGGCCCTTGAAGAGCGGGGCTTCTCTATGGAGACACCTAACTTGGCAGGTATGCAGCAGCAGAAATGCAACAGAAAGCGCAGCAGCAGCAGCAGCAGCAAATGCAGCAACAGCAGCAACAGCATTCCCTTGTGTTCAGGTGTGACCCCTGCGGCAATTATTGAAATGCGGAAGCGTCAGCAAGAAGTGAGCTTATGGAGCTTCTTGCTGATGCTGCTGCTGCTGCTGTTGCTGTTGCATCTGCTGCTGCCTTAGCTGCTGAGATTGCTGTTGCTGCCTGAGTGCTGCTGCTGCCGTCTTTGCCTTGCTGCAGCAGGTACTATTGCTGCTGCTGCTGCTGTCAGCTCTGTGAATTTCGTAGGAGGAGGAAGAGAAGAGGCGTGCTGCTCTCCTGGTGCTTCCCCGAAGCAGCAGCAGCAGCAGCAGCAGCAGGCGTAGCAGCAGCAGCACGGGACGCAGCAGCAGCAAATCCTCCTGCGCTGCGCCGCCGGCAGCAATTACAGCTGTTCAGCAGAAGCAAAAGCGACGCAGTTGCTGCCTGCAGCCCCTACTCGGCGCATGCATCCTGGATTAACTTTGCTGCTGCTGCTGCTGCTGCTGCTGCAGGAGAGGGGAGAGCGTAAACGGCAGCAAGCAGCAGCAGCAATGCAGCAGACTGAAGTGACGGCCTTCTGTGCTGCTGCTGATTTGTCGGAAGCAATCCAGGAAATGTTCTATAGGAAAAGATTCATTTACGTCGATGAGGCTTTTCTAACACTTGATGTAATCTGCTGCTGCTGCTGCAAGTGCTACTGCTGCAGGCGGTGCTGCTTTTGCTGCGGCTGCAAGTGGCGGTGGTGGTGCCGCTTCTGGAATTGTTGCTATTGCTGCTGCAGATGGTGCTGCTGCTACTGCAGCGGGTGCTTTGCTGCTCTGCTCTTGTGGACACTGCTGCTGCTGATGCTGCTGCTGCTGCTGCTGCTGCTGCTGCTGCAGGAGGCAACTCTGCGCAAGATGGGGCTGAGTGCCA
>NW_013545836.1:0-5295 GCF_000499545.2 Eimeria tenella
AAAAGTCACAAGCGCGCGAGCCTACCATAGAAACGACCATTCACATCAGTCAAATATCAAACCATTGAACGACAACACTACTTAGCAAACGTGAGAGTACTGGGGAAGGGCAGTCCGAGCGGCTGCAACTCCGGTCGGCAGTCCTCCGTTACACGCAGTTTTACTCCATGTGGTGGCAAAAGCTCATTCCTCTTGGCAAAACGAAGCAGCGTATGTGTTGAAAAGCGTCCTCGACGGTCTTGATGTAACCTCTCTCGTTTCAACGTGTGGAATGGTGGAGACGTTAAGTCGTTTGATAACCAGAAATATGAGCCTTTACAGTACGTCGACTTGCAGCCTGCCATGGTTGCCGGAAAGCCCGCGAGAAATCACCCATGTTGCAAAGCGGCTTACGGGAATACTGGGAAGAAGGTCGAAATCAGGGCAACAATATGTGCATGGAATGGCGAACTGATTGTGTCTCCCCTTGATGCCATAGAATAAACCGCCTTCACCAACGTATTTCAGCCATTAGTCCGAGATGCCCAGCATATCAGTCAGGCGCGCAAAGCACTTTGGCAAGTAGTAAGGTAGAGGCTTCGTTATCTCTCGCACAAAGGAACCTTTCCTGTCCAGTTTGTCACGGCTTCAACATACTCCCTAAAAGGCCAAGATGCTCCATTGTACTTACGTCGCATAACTCTACTGACCACACAAAATACAAGGCTGTAAATTTGCGGTACACGCGAAACAGCTCCTACCGTTTGCGGTGGCGGACCCAAGGAGGATTTCTCCTCGCGAGGCGCATGGGCAGGAGCAATTAAATGTCTCCACGTGGACTATCAGGGGAGGACGAAAATAACTCGACCAATTTTTTAATAATATCCGGAAAGCACCGGAAATGCAACGAATCTGCGACGGCAGCAAACCTTTGGCAAACATTGAACGAGCCTTCTGTAGCTACCATTCTGTGCACGCAGTGCCGAAAAACAGCATGAAAACATTCAACGAGTAATAATGTAAGGTCACAAATCAAAGCATGATAACCACGACCCTGAAAATGAAAGGGAACGCGCGTTTATCCAAAATAATGAAGCAACGCACAGTGGCTTTTTCGGCTTGCAAAACAAACAAACCATCTAAACGTACACCACGTGAACATCTATTCACTATAAAATACTCACACGCCATACGTCAATCCAATCAACATCCACGTACTCGCTGCATCAGACACTGACGCAAAAAGAACGCGTAACAATGCATGTACAGCAAAGAACATCTAGAACGTAAGGCTGCAATTGCCCTATGCATCGCAATACTATGCACGAACAAACACACGCGACTGGCGTCACATAAGCAGCTGCTCTGGTACTGAGGACTTGAAGGGCCAAGGAGCGAGTGAGCACAGGATATTTCAACAAGCAGACACTGCACTTTCGCCACAGCGCAAAGCTGCCCAACACTGCATTGCAAAATATCTACAGAATCCCGCTTTTTCTCGGCACGCGTACAATCGACGGCAAATACAACTCCTGTCGGAATCAACGTGTGAATCGGAATATTTTTTGGAAAAGATCAGCAGAAACCACGGTGGCATTTCATGCACGTCCCTCTGCGATCTGCACTCGCCGTTGCTACCAACCGCTTACCAGCTTCGCAAAAAAACAAAGAATCTCCGTCTTTCGTAACTCATTCACGATCATAGGGAGTCCAGCTGGAGACGGCATTGCTGTGGTTCTTTCCAAGTCAAACTGCCTTTCTGATTTTAACAATAAGACCTTAGTGCCAACGACTTCAATGCTGAGCTGGTGAAATCCTCCAGCCCCTTGAAACAGCGTCGACCAAAACAGCCGAGCGGAAACTCTCAGCGATACGCAGAAGATCACTGCAGCGCTCTTGCCCAATGCGAGTCCGTGATATGCCACACAAGGATTATGGCCGCAGCGGCATCTACTAATGGCCTGCCACTAACGCTTTTTCAGAACGCAATTCGTATGAGCATGAAACATCGTCAGACCGTCCAAGAGATACAAAAGCAAATGACTGCTCTGCAGTCGCCACCCAAAACTTTTTTCAACACCTTTACCACTTCCCCGCACCCAGCATCTGCTTAAACCTACTCCCTGCACAGTCAGTGCCTTTTAGTCGAAAGAACACTGTGAATACGTCCAGGCAAAGCTATGCGGCAAGGGCTCAGACATCGGACGTGTGACGGAGACCGCGCAGCGGGCTGCGGATGCTGCCCAAGGTTTATGCTTACAGACGTTGGCGCACTAGGGTGCAAACGGCGTGCACGTTGCTAATGGTTTGCGATCGTCGCCCAAGAGACTGCGTCTCACTAAACTGCACTTCGAAGCGTTTCATGCAAGGAACGCGCACGCGCGCTGATGCTAATGGAAACAGCAATTGTTTTTTGGTGCCACAGAGGCCTTTCACATCTGTCATCGCAGGCGCACATTTGACGTTAATGCCACGATCGCACCTCTTCCTGTATCTGTGTGCTTCCTATCCAAACCAGTCCATGGACAGCGATACGCCGAGACAGAATGAACTCACCGCTCAGCGTCTGGAAGCAGGCATCGTTCGACTATGCTCGTTCAATCCCAACAGCAGTGAGGCACGTGCACGTGTACCACTGCTTGTCTCCAGGGCTTCGCTGCCTCTTCTTAGATGTGCCCACCACGCACCACACGCATCTCCGATACGCCCTGTTGCGCATTTGGAAACGAACATTCAGCCGAAAGCAGCCCTGTAAACGTTCAAACGCTGCACCAAGAAGCCCTTTGATTTAGAGCAGTCCGTCGTCGCCTACTGGCTGCCCTCCATACGCAAACACTTGAAAATATGCCGTAAGGAGGCGTCCACGTGCGCCCACCACCAATGCAGCCTTCGAGTGAGCCGCACAGCCAATCAAAATAAATGATGATGGATGGTGAGGAACCTGACATGGAAAAGTCACAAGCGCGCGTGCCTACCATAGAAACGACCATTCACATCAGTCAAATATCAAACCATTGAACGACAACACTACTTAGCAAACGTGAGAGTACTGGGGAAGGGCAGTCCGAGCGGCTGCAACTCCGGTCGGCAGTCCTCCGTTACACGCAGTTTTACTCCATGTGGTGGCAAAAGCTCATTCCTCTTGGCAAAACGAAGCAGCGTATGTGTTGAAAAGCGTCCTCGACGGTCTTGATGTAACCTCTCTCGTTTCAACGTGTGGAATGGTGGAGACGTTAAGTCGTTTGATAACCAGAAATATGAGCCTTTACAGTACGTCGACTTGCAGCCTGCCATGGTTGCCGGAAAGCCCGCGAGAAATCACCCATGTTGCAAAGCGGCTTACGGGAATACTGGGAAGAAGGTCGAAATCAGGGCAACAATATGTGCATGGAATGGCGAACTGATTGTGTCTCCCCTTGATGCCATAGAATAAACCGCCTTCACCAACGTATTTCAGCCATTAGTCCGAGATGCCCAGCATATCAGTCAGGCGCGCAAAGCACTTTGGCAAGTAGTAAGGTAGAGGCTTCGTTATCTCTCGCACAAAGGAACCTTTCCTGTCCAGTTTGTCACGGCTTCAACATACTCCCTAAAAGGCCAAGATGCTCCATTGTACTTACGTCGCATAACTCTACTGACCACACAAAATACAAGGCTGTAAATTTGCGGTACACGCGAAACAGCTCCTACCGTTTGCGGTGGCGGACCCAAGGAGGATTTCTCCTCGCGAGGCGCATGGGCAGGAGCAATTAAATGTCTCCACGTGGACTATCAGGGGAGGACGAAAATAACTCGACCAATTTTTTAATAATATCCGGAAAGCACCGGAAATGCAACGAATCTGCGACGGCAGCAAACCTTTGGCAAACATTGAACGAGCCTTCTGTAGCTACCATTCTGTGCACGCAGTGCCGAAAAACAGCATGAAAACATTCAACGAGTAATAATGTAAGGTCACAAATCAAAGCATGATAACCACGACCCTGAAAATGAAAGGGAACGCGCGTTTATCCAAAATAATGAAGCAACGCACAGTGGCTTTTTCGGCTTGCAAAACAAACAAACCATCTAAACGTACACCACGTGAACATCTATTCACTATAAAATACTCACACGCCATACGTCAATCCAATCAACATCCACGTACTCGCTGCATCAGACACCGACGCAAAAAGAACGCGTAACAATGCATGTACAGCAAAGAACATCTAGAACGTAAGGCTGCAATTGCCCTATGCATCGCAATACTATGCACGAACAAACACACGCGACTGGCGTCACATAAGCAGCTGCTCTGGTACTGAGGACTTGAAGGGCCAAGGAGCGAGTGAGCACAGGATATTTCAACAAGCAGACACTGCACTTTCGCCACAGCGCAAAGCTGCCCAACACTGCATTGCAAAATATCTACAGAATCCCGCTTTTTCTCGGCACGCGTACAATCGACGGCAAATACAACTCCTGTCGGAATCAACGTGTGAATCGGAATATTTTTTGGAAAAGATCAGCAGAAACCACGGTGGCATTTCATGCACGTCCCTCTGCGATCTGCACTCGCCGTTGCTACCAACCGCTTACCAGCTTCGCAAAAAAACAAAGAATCTCCGTCTTTCGTAACTCATTCACGATCATAGGGAGTCCAGCTGGAGACGGCATTGCTGTGGTTCTTTCCAAGTCAAACTGCCTTTCTGATTTTAACAATAAGACCTTAGTGCCAACGACTTCAATGCTGAGCTGGTGAAATCCTCCAGCCCCTTGAAACAGCGTCGACCAAAACAGCCGAGCGGAAACTCTCAGCGATACGCAGAAGATCACTGCAGCGCTCTTGCCCAATGCGAGTCCGTGATATGCCACACAAGGATTATGGCCGCAGCGGCATCTACTAATGGCCTGCCACTAACGCTTTTTCAGAACGCAATTCGTATGAGCATGAAACATCGTCAGACCGTCCAAGAGATACAAAAGCAAATGACTGCTCTGCAGTCGCCACCCAAAACTTTTTTCAACACCTTTACCACTTCCCCGCACCCAGCATCTGCTTAAACCTACTCCCTGCACAGTCAGTGCCTTTTAGTCGAAAGAACACTGTGAATACGTCCAGGCAAAGCTATGCGGCAAGGGCTCAGACATCGGACGTGTGACGGAGACCGCGCAGCGGGCTGCGGATGCTGCCCAAGGTTTATGCTTACAGACGTTGGCGCACTAGGGTGCAAACGGCGTGCACGTTGCTAATGGTTTGCGATCGTCGCCCAAGAGACTGCGTCTCACTAAACTGCACGTCGAAGCGTTTCATGCAAGGAACGCGCACGCGCGCTG
>NW_013545837.1:0-5584 GCF_000499545.2 Eimeria tenella
CCCCAGGGGCCTCCAGTAGAGCTCTAGAGGCCACTTGAGGCTGTGCGGTTTGCTGGGGGTGTTGTGAGTATGCTGCAGCTGCGCGTGCGGGTTTTTGGGGGATTTATCGGTGCAGAAGTGGAGGTGAAGAGTGGAAATGAAATAAATTTATTAAATTTGAAAAAAGAAAACTAAAGAGGGCTGATGGCGCAGGTGGATGTACACCGGAGCAGCTGCGGCGCCGGCAGCGGCTCTGCGCCGAAGACCGCTGCGGCCTGGCGGCGGCGGAAAGCTGGGGAATGCGGGGCGTTTTGTTGCGATCTTTGAGAAAAAAGGAAAACAAAATAAATAAAAGTGCATTTGCAGTTAAATTTTGGCGAAAAAATAGAGAAGCGGGGCCGGCAGGGGAGGCAGCGCCGCCGCTGCTGCTGCTGGTGCTGCTGGACAGCAGCAGCCGAGCGACCGCAGCGGCGCCGGCGTGTCCGCAGCCCCAGAGTTCGCGAGAGTTTCAGTTTTGAAAGAAGTGAAGAGTTGCGAGTGGCGAATAAATTTGAAAAGGGAGAAGGAGTGCTGGGGAGGTGTACGTACAGCTGAGCGGGTGGCGCCGGTTAGCGGTCAGCGAAGGCAGCAGCGGCTGCGCGGGCCGCGCCGCTGCGTTTGGAGTTCCTTTTGGCCGCACATCATTTATTTCTTGATTTATTGAATTGAATTTAAAATTAATCTTTTTGAATTCCGCGGCGGCTGCGTCGGCTCGAGGCGCTGCTGCGCTGCTGCGCCGTCTGCTGCTGCTATAGTGACCTGCAGCCGAGCGCCGCTGCGCCGCCTGCAGCTCTTCCGCCTTCTTTTCCGATTTTTTTCATTTATTTTAATTTTATAAATTCATTTTCACTTTTAATTCTTCCAAAGGGGCTTTCGAGGAGTTCTCCGCAGCAGGCGCGGCCCGCGGGCGATTCCTCAGCGCCGCTGGCGCCGCTGGCGCCGCCGCCGGCAGCAGCCCCTGCCCCCCACCCCAAACCCTAAACCCTAAACCCTAAACCCTAAACCCTAAACCCTAGGCCCCTGCGCCGGGCAATGGGAAACGCATGCAGCGGCTGCTGCGGCGACAGCAGCGACCCGCTGCAGGTCCCCCTCGAGGCCCTCAGCGGCAGCGAGCAGCAGCTGGCGCAGCACTTTCGCCCCGAAATGGCAGAAGCCCTTAAAGAGGGACTTGCTGTCGGACTCATCCTCCAAGTCCGTCCCCTGCTGCTGCTGCTGCTGCTGCTGCTGCTGCTGCTGCTGCTGGTGTTGGTGTTTTTGGCGGTGTTGGTGTTGTTGTTAGACGCCCCCTTTTGCTGCGCTGCGGGAGCAGCAAAGCCCGGAAAGGGCTCTTCTGCGGCTGCTGCTCTTCAAGTCTATTGCTGCTGCTGCTGCTGCTGCTGCTGCTGCTGCTGCTGCTGCTGCTGGTGTTGGTGTCTGCCTCCCGGCCCCAGCTGAGCTCTGCGTTTGCGCGCCGTCCACCCCCACGGCCCCGGTGTGTGCGTGTGCTGCTGCTGCTGCTGCTGCGCTGCCTCCGCCGCCGCTGCTGCTGCTGCTGCTGCTGCTGCAGGACAAGTCGCGGCTGGAGTGCGTGGTGCGGCTGAGCAGCAGCGAGGACAGTTTGCTGCTGTCGTGCGAAGCAAAGAGCCGCGTGGTGCCGCTGCAGTCCATAAAGGCTTTGCTGCACAGCAGCAGCCAGCTGCTGCGGGTGGACTGTTCTGCGGGCATTCGCCCCAGCGACTTCTGTGCTGCGCTGCACCTTGCTGCTTCCGGCAACTGCATTCCGCTCTTCTTTGCTTCTCTCCGCGACAAGAACCTTTTCCTGATTACTCTCGCCCACGTCCGCACCCGCAGCAGCAGCAGCAGCAGCAGCAGCAGCAGCAGCGGCGGCGGCGGCGGGGGCGGCGGCGGCGCGGGCGCGGGGGGCGCCGGGAAGCAGGAGGACGCTGCTGCTGCGGCGGCAGCTGCAGCAGCAGCTCGTGCTGCTGATGCTGCTGATGCTGCTAATGCAGCAGCAGCAGCAGCAGCACAGCCGTCCACAGGCAAAGCCAGCCGCACCTAATCTTTGTTTTCGGCCCAGCGAACTTCGCCCCGCCCTCCCCACTTGTCAAAGCAGCAGCAGCAGCAGCAGCAGCAGCAGCAAACTCAACAAATTAGTAGCAGCAACGTCTTGACTCCCGCGCGCGACCACAGCCAGAAAGACGCTGCAGCCAGCTGGCTAGCTAGCTAGCTAGCTAGCTAGCTAGCTAGCTAGCTAGCTAGCCACGCATGCAGCTAGCCATGCGTGCAGCTGGCTAGCTAGTCAGCTGCAGCTAGATAGCTAGACACATAGCTAGCTAGCCAGCTAGCTAGCTAGCTAGCCAACTAGATAGTTAGACAGCTAGCCAGCTAGCTAGCTAGCCACTTAACATGCAGCCAGATAGGCAGCTAGCTGTCTGGATGGGCAGAATAGCATCGGGCGCACTATGTAGCAACTTGGCCAGCTAGCCAAACTGCAGCAGAGCTGGCGGCGCAGCTAGCTGCTGCGGCTAGCTGCAGCTAGCTGCAGCTAGCTGTGGGGCGCAGGTGCAGCTGCAGAACTAGCTAGCTACGCGGCCAACCTTTGGGCCCCACACCAAGCTAGCTGCTTCTACCTGCTGGCTAGCTGGCCAGCTAGCCAGCCAGCTAGCTGTCCAGCTGGTCGCCTGGCTAGCTACTCAGCTAGCTGGGGCCCCACAGTCAGGGCTGCTGCTGCAGCGGCGCTGCTGCTGCTGTGGCGCTGTGTGCTGGGGGCCGGGAGGAGGCCGCAGCGGTGCGGGGCTGTTTTGGGGGCTGCAAACCCTTTTTTGTGGTTTTGAAAGGCTTAAAAAAACAAATAAAAACCAAAAAAAGAATAAATTTGCGTGTGGGGAGGCGGGAAGGCGCAGCGCAGGGAGAGCAGCGGCTGCAGCGGCTGCAGCAGCAGCAGCGCGAGCGCTGGGAGTGGAAGGGGGCTGTGTGCGCTGGCGCGCCGCCGCCTTTCGCAGAAGTTCGAAGTTAAGCCTAAAAAACAATTTGAAAACAAATTAATGATTTAATTAGGCGAAAAAAGCGGAATTTGGGGGCAATTTGCACGTGGGAGAGGCGCTGCTGCTGCTGCAGCAGACGCGCGAGCAGCCTCCCCTCACTGGCGCTGCTGCTGCTGCGAGCAGCGGGGGCGTTTCGCGCAAACTCGGCGAAATTAAAACTCTTAGGAAAGTCTAAACGAAGAACTAAATAAAAGAAAGAAATAAAATGGGCAGTTGGGACAGACGCAGCAGAAATCGGGGGCAGATGTGTGGAGAGGCGCTGGCGCTGGGAGGCGCGCGGCGGCGGAGGCGGCGCGCGGGCTGCAGGGGAGGGCCTGCTGCGCTGCACTTTTTGTTTTTTTTGTTGAATTTAAATCAAAAAAAGAAAAAGAATTCAAATTGATATTCTATTTAGCAGTTGGGTGCTGCTGCGCGGCCGCGGCGGCTGCGGGGCTGGCTGGGGTGGCCCCGCTACTCGCCGCAAAGTCGCAGGAGCCCAAGGCGTCTGCTGCTGCTCTCGCTGCTGCTGCTGCTGCTGCCCCCAGCAGCAGCAGCAGTTCTGTGTCTTTGGTTTGTGTTGTTTGATCTTTGTTTGTCTTTGGAGGGTCTCTGGGAGCCGCGACAGCCCTGCCGGCCCTCCGTGCTGCACCGTGGCAGCAGCAGCGCAGCAGCAGCAGCAGAAGCAGCAGCAGCGCCGAAGACAGCAGGCCCCTCCAGCCATTTTAACTGCTGCTCACAGCCCTTGTCTCCATTTTAGGCCCTTTCCTTCTTTCTTGGGGCCCCTCAGTCCCCCCAAAGACAGGCCGCAGCAGCAGCTGCGCCTCTGCGATACACCTCGCCGCAGCAGCGCAGCGCAGCAGCAGCACCGCCCAGCCCAGCTGTACTTACACCCCAGCCTCCCGCTTCCTCCGCCTCCGTTGTCAATTCCAGTTCCTTTAAACTTCGACTCGCCCTCGCGCACCTGCAGCCCGACACACGAGCCACAGCTGCTGCTGCTGCTGCTGCTGCTCGCGCTGCTGCTGCTGCTGCTGCACCCGGGGACCCCAGCAGCTCCTGCAGCGCTGTAGGGCAGAGTCATGGGGAGGGCGGCGGCGGGGCTTCGTCTGCTGCTGTTGGACCGAGCCCAGGCTGATGCTTGCTGCTTTCCATGAGCCCAGCAGCAGCAGCAGCAGCAGCAGCAGCAGCAGCAGCGGAGCGCGCGGCTGGGGGCAGCTCCAGCAGGTAGCTGGCGGTTGCTACGGCCTGTCGCTGCAGCACTGCAGCAGGAGCGAGGCAGCAGCTGCTTCTTGTGCGACCCCCGGGGTTGCTGCTGCAGTGCTGCTGCTGCACCCGGACGCAGCGCACTGCAGCACGGGGGCTGCAGCAGCAGCAGCAGCAGCAGGCGGCGCTTGAGAGGCCAATTAGGGCCTCGAAGGCCCGAAGAATGCAACCGACAGCCAGCGAGGTGGGCCTCTAGCGGCAGCAGCAGCAGCAGCAGCAGCAGCAACTTGTTCACGAGTTGCTGCTCAGGCCCGCGAGGCGCAAGCAGCAGCACCGGCCATGGCGGCCCCGGGGCCGCCCTCTCTCCAACACGTGCGGCCCCCCCCGCAGCAGCAGCAGCAGCTGCAGCAGCAGCTGCAGCAGCAGCTGCAGCAGCAGCTGCAGCAGCAGCAGCAAGTGGAGGGCGCTGCAGCGCAGCGCCAGTGGCAGCAGTGCGGAGGCCGCGGCCGCCTGCGGCGGCTGCATGCGCCCGAAGCAGCTCTGAAGGAGTGCAAGTGGGAGGCAGTGGCCCTTGAAGGCCCTGCTGCTGCTGCTGCTGCAGGTGCTGCTGCTGCTGCTGCTGCTGGGCTTGGGGGGTTCGCGCACTGCAGCACAGTCTGCGTAGACTGCGAAGATGCCATACAGACGCTGCAGCAGATCTTGGGCAGCAGGTGCTCCTGTTCGGAGTGCTGCTGCAGCAGCAGCAGCATCAGCAGCAGCTGCAGCAGGAGCTGCAGCAGCAGAAGCATCAGCAGCAACGACAGCGTGTGGGCCTCTCCATTCAACTCACCCACCTTAGGCCCCCAGGCGCCGGCCCCATGCAGAGATGCTGCTGTGGCTGCTGTTGCTGCTGCTGCTGCTGCGGGGCCTGCCTTGCTGGAGGAGGCGCTTCCTCCCCTTCCAGCAGCAGCAGCAGCAGCAGCAGCAGCAGGCGAACCCGAGGCGGGCCGGCTCTGCAGCAATCCGCTGCTGTTTATGCGTAGCAACGTAGCAAAGCTTTTAGGCGATGGAGTCCCTGCGCAGCTGTTGCTGCTGCGGTTTAGTGTGGAGCAGCAAACTGCTGCTGCTGCTGCTGCTGCAGCAGCAGCACCTGCTGCTGTCAGCCCAGCTGTACAGACACCCGGGGTTGACGGCGCTGCTGCAGCAAGCGCAGACCTACCTTTTGAGCCCAGCGGGGTAGTCCCCGCAGATAGCAGCAGCAGCAGCAGCAGCAGCATGCTGCTGCTGCTGCAGGCAAGGCGGTCCGCTGGTGAAGAGAGCCAGCCCGTTGCTGTGGTGCCTCTGGACACGAGGGCAGCAGCGGAAGCAGCAGCAGCAGCAGCAGC
>NW_013545838.1:0-5277 GCF_000499545.2 Eimeria tenella
CGCCGGCACCAAGCAAAGAAATCTTCCATTAGGGGTTGGAGCTCTTCTTGACGTTTCTGTAGTCGTTCATCAGCTAGCAAAGCCTCCCAGTCTCTTTCCAAGGCAAATAACTGATCACAATAAGCTAAACCTTTAGCTCCTAACGATGATTTATCCGCTTGCTTGGGGGGCGCTTCAAAAAACTTCCTTCTCACATGCGCCCAACATCCAACAAGTTCAGCTTCTTCCAGTTGACGATAAGCTTCTAGCGGTTCGTAGTTTACCAAGCTTAGCGTCGCCTTGCTCCTAAACTTTGGACTGCTATCGCATAGGCAGAATAATTTCCTAGGAATTCTTGCACTACCGAACCACTCCGACGCTGATCATGATGGTAAAGCGTAATCCCTTGTTTCTCTGATTTCCCAGACAAAAAGGTCCAATAGTAGGTCAGATGGCTATCACTCTCTAGAACCCGATAAGAGGTTTCATCCGCATGAAGAAGAGGTTGTTCTAACAACTTTTCTCGTAAAAGGTTATAAAGGGACTCTAAATAGTATTGACTTGCCTTGATATGCCAATTAGAGATTTCCTTACGTGTGATTGGTAAACCCATCCTAGCCCAATCTTCTTCTTGGCGATAATTGGGTACCTTCAGATTAAACTTCTGATGGATGGTGTGAGCGATAATAGAAACTGAGCCAAAGCTATGCGCCAAAGAGACCAGCACCAACAACAAGATAATCGTACATCTTAAGCTCCTTTGGAGTTCATTATCTGCCTCTTTTATTAGACTAGAAAATCATTCTACTACTTATCTCACTTCTTGTTTGTAAAATTCTTGCAATGCATCTTGCCAAGTTGGAATAACAAATCCAGTAGCTTTGGCTTTGGCCAGGCTCATCGTTGAGTTTAGCGGACGTTTAGCTTTGGCTGGAAATTGACTGGAATCTACTGGCTTGACTTCGACATCTGTATCTTTCAAAATTTCAACTGCAAAATCATACCATGTTGTGTCTTCTGTCGCATCATTTGACAAATGATAATAACCAAATTCCTTACGATTTTCAGCTAGGTAGGTCATGAACTCAGCCAAGGTACGAGTCCAAGTCGGACGACCGTACTGGTCATTTACAACTGTTAAAGTCTTATGAGTTTTCGCAAGATTTTGCATGGTAAAAACGAAGTTTTTGCCATAATTTCCAAATACCCAGGCAGTACGGATAATATAGAAATTAGACACATGCTTCTCAACTAACTCTTCCCCCATACGCTTAGTGCGTCCATATTCTGTCTGTGGATCTGGTCGGTCATCAACTTCCCACTCTTGTCCAACTGGTTTCTTACCGTCAAAGACATAGTCCGTAGAAATATAAACTAGAGTTGCACCATGCTTTTCAGATGCTTTTGCGACATTTTTTGTCCCCGTCACATTGATGGCGAAGTCCAACTCTTTTCCTTCATCCTCTGCTGCATCAACAGCGGTGTAGGCTGCACAGTGGTAGACTAAAGTCGGTTTCACCTCTTCAAAAACTTTCTCAACCATTTCTGCATCGGTAATGTCCATCTCAGCCACATCTACTGCCACGTATTCTTCATTACGTTCATCCAATAAATAGCGAAGTTCCGTTCCTAATTGGCCATTTGCCCCTGTAATTAAAATCATCTCTAGACCTTTCTAATATGTAACTCTTCCCAATATAGCAATAAAAAGCAGCTATTTCCTGCTTTTTATACTGTAATAATCTCCTGAGTCTTAGCATAATTGGCTTCAACAGCTTCTTTTTCTGCTTTCCACCATTCTTGGTTATCTGTATACCACTTGATTGTTGCCTTGAGCCCAGCTTCAAAGTTGGTAAATTCAGGTTTCCACCCCAACTCATCACGGAGCTTGCTAGCATCAATCGCATAGCGAAGGTCATGTCCTGCACGGTCAGTCACATGATCATAGGCATCCGCAGCTTGTCCCATTTCCTTAAGGATAAGCTCCAAAACTTCCTTATTGTTCTTCTCACCATCAGCCCCAATCAAGTAGGTTTCACCGATTTGCCCTTTTGTCAAGATTGTCCAAACTCCTGAAGAATGGTCATTGGTATGAATCCAGTCACGAACATTCTTACCTTCACCGTAAAGTTTTGGCTTAATTCCACTTAGGATGTTAGTAATCTGACGTGGGATGAATTTTTCGATATGTTGATAAGGACCGTAGTTATTTGAACAGTTGGAAATCGTTGCCTTGACTCCAAAAGAACGCACCCAGGCTTTGACAATCAAGTCTGATGCGGCCTTGGTTGATGAGTAAGGCGAGCTTGGGTTGTATTTTGTTTCAGCAGTAAATTTCTCACCTGGTCCTTCACCATGACCTGGCAAATCTTCGCGTAAAGGGAGATCCCCATAAACTTCATCTGTCGATACATGGTGGAAGCGAATATCATACTTACGAGCAGCTTCTAAAAGAGTATAGGTTCCGATGAAGTTAGTATGAATAAATGGCGATGGATCATTGAGCGAATTATCATTGTGGCTTTCCGCTGCATAATGAACGATAGCATCTGCTTGAGCAGCCAACTTGTCTACCAACTCCGCATCAGCAATGTCACCAACAACTAACTCAACACGATTACCTAAAATTTCCTCAATATTCGCGCGGTTTCCAGCATAAGTCAACTTATCTAGGACTGTCACGTGAACATCTGGAAAGTTCTCGTAAACATAATGGACAAAGTTAGAACCGATAAAGCCAGCTCCACCTGTCACGATAATATTTTTGTATTCAGTCATATTCTTTCCTTTTTACAAATCTTCTTTTTTCAAAGGTTTTACATCCTTAAGTAGGGGATGATGTTTATCTGCTTCTGAAACCTCTGCTTCTGCAATATTTTCCCATTCAATACCAAGGCTTGGATCAGCGTAGTTCACAAAGGCATACTTGGGTTTGAGTTCAAGAGCCCAATAATCATTGACCAGATAGCTATATGACACTGTATCTGATAAAACTTGGAAGCCATTAGCTACGCCTCGAGGAACAAAGATTCCCTTGCTTGCATCAATTATTGTCTGATAGGTATTCCCAAAGGTTTCACCCTCGCGTAGATCAACCCAAGAACCCAGAACTTTCCCTCCATCTGCTACAGAGATGTACTTATCCCAAGGCTCTGCGTGGAGGCCTCGAAGGACATTTTTGCGAGAAAAGCTGACGTTATTTTGTAGTTTCCCTTCAGCAAAGAAGCTTTCAGGAAAGCCAAGTGGCTCCATCTTTTCCTTCTGGAAATTTTCCTTAAACCAGCCACGATTGTCACCATGAACTGGGATATCAAACTCTAACATACCTGGAATGGCATCAATTTTACGCACCGCAAGTATTTTTCCGAAAAAATTATCTGTCATCTAGACTTCTCCAATCAAACGGAGCAGATACTGTCCGTATTCATTCTTCTTAAGAGGTTGCGCCAACTCCAGCACATCTTCACGACTAATATAACCCATGCGATAGGCGATTTCTTCCAAATTGGCAACTTGAACATTTTGCATGCGTTGAACCGTTTCAATATATTGAGAGGCTTCCAACAAGCTTTCATGGGTTCCTGTATCAAGCCAAGCAAAGCCACGTCCCATGACTTCGACAGATAAATTACCACGATCCAAGTAAGCCTTGTTGACATCTGTGATTTCTAACTCACCACGAGCACTTGGTTTGATACTCTTGGCAATTTCGACAACATCGTTATCATAGAAATACAGTCCTGTCACTGCATAGTTGGAGCGATGACACTCTGGTTTTTCTTCTATGGAAATAGCATTCATATTTTCATCAAATTCTACAACACCAAAGCGTTCTGGATCCTTCACTTGGTAACCAAAAACAGTCGCACCCTTTTCTTTCGAAACAGTTTTTTGGAGCATCTTGCTCAAACCTGGACCGTGATAAATATTGTCACCCAAGATTAAAGCAACGCTATCGTCACCAATAAAATCCTCACCGATAAGAAAGGCCTGAGCAAGGCCATCTGGACTAGGCTGTTCCGCATAGGAAAGTCTGATCCCAAATTCGGAACCATCCAAGAGCAAGTCCTTAAAGCGCGGCAAATCCTGTGGCGTTGAAATAATCAAAATATCCTTAATACCCGCCAACATCAAAGTTGACAGAGGATAGTAAATCATGGGTTTATCATAAACCGGCATCAGCTGTTTCGATGTAGCTCGAGTAAGTGGATACAGACGGGTACCTGAGCCACCCGCAAGAATAATACCTTTCATAATGAAATAACCTTTCTTCGTTGTTTTTTAATTACTAAATTCTTCCTCTACTACACTAAGTATCCGTTCAATCACCACTAATATTTATAATCTGCTAAACGTCCACAGAAGATAACCTTATCATTCTGTGAAGCTTCTTCGTGGTATTTAGAAAAGATAGCATTATTTTTCTCATCATTAATTGGATAATATGGTTCATCTCCACGTTTCCAGTCAGCTGGATATTCATGCGTTATGACTGTCTTAGGCTGCAGACCATACTCAAATTTTTTATGCTCAATGATACGAGTATAAGGAATCTCACGATCTGTATAGTTCACTACAGCATTTCCTTGGTGATTTTCCTCATCAAGCACTTCGTGCTTAAAACGTAAACTGCGATACTCTAGCTCACCATGCTTATAATCAAAATACTGGTCAATCATTCCTGTAAAAGCAACTTTGTTAGCAGATGCTTCCAGCTCTTCACGATAGTCAAAGCAATCCACTCCTAGCCCAACTTCTACGTCTTTAAGTATATTTTCAATAATCACATTGTATCCACCAATAGGAATCACTTGATAACGGTCGTTAAAATAGTTATTATCAAAGGTTAAACGAACTGGAAGGCGTTTAATGATAAATGGAGGAAGTTCTGTCGCTGAGCGTTCCCATTGCTTCTCAGTATGGACCGCTTCTAACAATTATTTTTTTCATTTTTATTATACTAAATTAATCTCTTTCAAAAATATCACGTGTATAGACTTTTTCCTTGACATCTTCTAATGAGTTATCATAGCGATTAGCAACAATGGCATTACTCAGTCGTTTGAATTCCTCTAAATCATTGATAACGGAACTTCCAAAAAATGTACTCCCGCTTTCTAAAGTGGGTTCATAAATAACTACTCTTACTCCCTTAGCTTTTATACGTTTCATAATACCTTGAATAGAGCTTTGACGAAAATTATCGCTATTACTCTTCATGGTCAATCTATAGATGCCAATAATAATATCTTTTTCTACTCTCTCATCGAAAATATTATGGGCTGAATAATCATAATA
>NW_013545839.1:0-5273 GCF_000499545.2 Eimeria tenella
ATTTAAATGGAATAAAATCCGCAAAATCCGCCAAAATGCGAACCGCTCAAACTGCGTGCCGCTGCGCGAGGTGTACGTACACCCCAGATCAATCGCCCAAACCCGCAAAAGCCAAAACCCCAAAAACTAAATTCAAAATTAAATTTAAATATTTCTTTTTCTTCTTTTTCAAATCTCTTTCCCATTTGCATGCGGCAGAACGTCCCGGGGGCCCTCAGGGGCCCCGGGGGGCCCCGGGGGGTCCCGGGGTGCCCCGGGGGGCCTCGCGGGGCCCCGGGGGGCCCCCGGAGGCCCCCCGGAGGGTCCTTGAAGGCCCCTCTGGGGGCCCCCTAGGGTCCCCTAGAGCTCCTTTTGGGGCCCCCCGGGGGCCCCCTGAGGCCCCTGAGTGGTCTAAATGGTATATGAAGAAGGCGAGGTTTTAATTATGTAGTTAGTTTGTTTTTAGGATTTGAATTTGAGTTTAATTGTTAACTTTTGTTAAATATGAAAAATGTATTTGGTTATGAAAAGATAAGAATTAGGTGTTTACTTGGGCCTTTATAAACCCGCGGAAATAAGAAGATAAATGGACAAATGAGAGCAACTTTTGAGGAGAAAAAAGCAGAAAAATCTGCAAAAGTCGCGAAACCTTTGGCGTCTGCATGCATGCATGCATGCATGCATGCGTGCGTGCGTTGCGGTGTACGTACACCATAAGTTGAGGGGAATATGAATATCTCTTACACGCAAATAAAAAGTCGAATTTTTGCTTGAAAGAAAAACAAAAGCACGAAGAATTAAAACTAATCATAAATAAATAAAAGGGACTTTTTACTTTTCTGAGGATCTCCTTTATTCTGCATGCAAAACTTTTCATGAAAAGTTCCGAATTTGCCACAGTGCTTCCGGGTGTATGTACACCTCACTGCATGCACATGCAAAGTCCAGAAAGCTTTAATTGCCTCTTTTTGAACCACTAGGGGTTTTTGTTTGAAATAAAGTTGAAAAGGCATTTTTTAAAAGATTCAAAGGCTGAAATTGTTTAAAGTCGAATCTGAAGTTCAAAAGATCAAAACAAACTCCATTAAATGCGCAAAAAGGGACTCTTTGTCTCCAAGTTCTTCTCTATTGAATCCTGCCTTCAATTAACTTTTATTCTCCATTAAAAGCCCTTCAATTGCATGCAAATGCATGCATTCAAAGCCCCAAAAGGCTTCAAAGCGCGCATGCAGCCCCGTGTGTTCGGGTGTACAGACAGCTCGGCGCAGCGGCGGGCCAACTTTTATTTCTTCGTTTTTCGCGGATTTGTTTCTTTTAAGTTCTTTTTCTTCGACACAAAGAGACAAATGTATTAAAAGAAGTGCCAAAAACGAATTTGGAGATTCTAAAAGCCTCAAATGGTTCTTTTTCCCCTTAAAAAGACCCGAAATTCCCTTTTTGGCGCTTAAAGAGCTCTGGGGGGCCTCTCTCGGGTGTACGTACACCTCAGGGTGCACCAGGGCCACTTCCAAGATGTTTAAAATTCACTTTTTTCATTTTTTTCGAAATAAAGTCCTAAACAGGTCTTTTTAACTCTTTTTAATGCATTTGAGGAGCCCCGGGGCCCCCAAAAGGACTTCAGGCCTCAGAGAGGGCCCCAGAAAAACCCAAAAAACTTTGATGATTTTCACAAAGTGCCCAAAGGAGGAAAAATGTTTTTTTAATTCTCTTTAAATTCATTTAGAGACTTTGAAAGTTATTTTGAGTTTAAAAGTGTTTTTAAATGTTTCCAATTCATTTGGAGACTCTGGAAGTCTCTTGAAGATAAAAAGGCACTTTTAAATGTCTTTAAATGCATTTGGAGATATTTAGGAAAGAGTTTTTGTCTTAAAGACAAAAATGTGAATTAGAGGCAGAAAAGATTCGAATATATATAATTTTGAAGACGAAGATAATTTAAAATATAATTGCATTAAAACATAATTTATTTAAAGAAAATATATTTTATCTTTCATGTCTTAAATGCTTTTTTTAAATTCTTTTAAGGATTTAAATGCCAATAAAAGCCTTTTTCGAGACATTTTCAATTAATTCAAAGTGGAAATGAAATAAATTAATTCAAAATGGAAAGTTGTTTCAAAAGAGACCTTTAAAAGGGAAAGTTTTAATGAAGGAAATTCGAATAAATCATTTTTGCATGTAAAGCATTTTTGTCTTGTGCTGCATTTCAGATTTTCCTTGGAAGTGCAATTAAAAGCAAAACGAGGCAATGGACAAACAAGTAAATTGCATTTATTTAAAATTATAATTATATTTATAATTATATTTATAATTATATTTATTTTTATTTTATTTATTCAACGAAATAAAACTCTTCTATGTAAACTTCGCAGTTTCAAGATCAAGTGTAGTGTCTAGACACCCCAACCGTGGGTGCCTCCCGCCGAGCTCTTTCTGCTCCATTTCGGAGAATTAAATTCAAATAAATAAATTTTTTCGTTTTATTTGAATTGTTTTTAATTCATTTCAATTATTTGTTTCATTTTTTGCAATTTAACTCCATTTAAATCGTTTTCTGCAGCAGGGGGGCCCCCGCGGGTCTCGCAGCAGCCTTCCTGCGCCGTCCTTGGGGCCCCCTTGGGTCCTCTTTAGCTCCTTTTGCAGATAAAAACATAATTAAAGAATTCAAATTAAATTAAATAAGTCAATTAAACATTTCGGGCTTTTCCCCGCCTTTTTTCATCGCTAAAAGAGGCATTTAAGAGCTCTGGGGTCCCAGGGGCCCCCAGGGGCCCCGGGGCCCCCGGGGCTCCCGGGGCCCCCGGGGGCCCCCGGGCCCCGCACCGTCTTCTTGGGTACAGAGAGGGTATTTAGAGCTGCAGAAGAGAAACTGGAAAAGGGAAAAAGGAAATAAAAAGGAAATAAAAGGAAATAAATAAATTAGGAGCAGCAGAAGAAGGAAGGGCCCCGTTGCTGCTGCTGCTGCTGCTGCTGCTGCTGCAGGGGGCCCCCCCGAAGTACCCTTTATTGGACTGCTGCATGCAGCTGGGGGCCCCCAAATACCCTTTATCATTTGCTGCATGCAATTTGGGGCCCCAAAAAGAAAAAAAGAATTTTTAGAATTTTGCAAAAGGAATGAAAGTTGACCCGGGCTCTCGAGCTGTCTAGACACCCCGCTGCCCAGCCCCTGTAGGCCAAAGCGAAAATAAATTTTATTTGAAATTAATTTAATTAAAAGACTAATTTAATTAGAAGATTAATTTAATTAATCTTATTTAAATTAGTCTTTTGATTAAAAGGAAATAAATTCAGCTTTAAAAAGGTAAACAGAATTAAAAGGAGACAATTGAGTTAAAAGGAGACAAGAGGGATGAAAAGAGATAATAGATGAAACAAAAAGAATTACAAATGGGACAAAAAGAATTAAAAAGAGACAAAATGAATTTAAAAAAGATAAATAGAACTAAAAAGAGACAAAAAGAATTAAAAGAGATAATAGAATTAAAAAGATATAAATAAAAAAAAGGAAAACAATTAGAAATAATAGGATACAAAAAGAATTAAAAGAATATTAATATCATTAAAAAGAGACTAAAACAGGATTAATATTTCTTAAAGGAGACAAAAGAATTAAAAAAGAAACAAAAAGAATTAAAGGAATAATAATAGTATTTATTAAGTGATATTATTTCAAATTATTCATTATAAAAACTAAAAACTTCAAAAGGAGACAAAAGGAATTAAAAAGGAGACAAAAAATATTTAAGAGATATCAAAAGGATCAAAAAGAGACAAAAAGAATTACAAGGAATTCAAAAGATTTAGAAAGAATTGAAAAGATTAAAAAAGAATTGAGAAAATTTAAAAATATTTAACAAGAATTAAGAGTTTAAGAACATTTAAAAAGATTTAAAAAGAATTGAAAAGAATTAAAACGAATTAAAGAAAGTTTAAATGAATTAAAAAGAAAACAAAAAGAATCAAAAAGAAAACAAAATTAAAAGGAGAAAAAACGAACTTTAAAAAGATTTGGAGTTTTACAAAGGACACAAAACAATTAAAAATGATAAAAAGGATTTAAAGGAAATTATTAAAATGATTAAAAGGATTTTAAAAACTGAAAAGAAAAAAGAATTTAAAATAAAACAAAATGAATTAAAATAAAACAAAATGAATTGAAGTAAAACAAAAAGCATTAAAACAAAAATGAAATAAAAGAGTTAAAATAAAAATGAAATAAAAAATGAAATAAAAAATGAAATAAAAAGAATTAAAATAAAAATGAAATAAAGAATTAGAATAAAAAAGAACTAAAAAGAATTAAAATTAAAAATAAATATTATTATGAATTGTAATTATCAAAAGGGAGACAAAAAGGAAAAAGTTGAAAATAAAAAAATAAAAATGAACGGAGATAAATTCGTTTGGAGACAAGAAGAGATAATTTCAAAAAATAAAAATATTTATTTTAATTTAAAAGTAAAAAAAGTAAAAAGATAAAAAACATTTAATCAAAATAAATATATTAATAAATTTGAATTGAGAAAAAAAACAATTACGTAATTGAATTAATTAATTTCAATAATTCATGTATCAATTACTCATGTAATTAGTCAATTATTTAATTACTTAACTAAATAGTTAATTAATTAATCAACTAGTTAATTAGTTAATTAACTAGTTAATTAATTAATTAATTGACTAATTAATCAATCAACTAATTAATTAATTAACTAATTAATTAATTAATTAACTAATTAATTAATTAATTGGTTAATTAATTAATTAATTGGTTAATTAATTCATTAGTTAATAAATTAGTTAGTAAATTAATTGGTTAGTTAATCAATTAATTAGGTTTCATGAATTGTAGATCTTTTAGATGAACTAAAATGAAAATTGGTTTAAATGATTTGAAAGTTTGAAAAGACTTATTTATTTTATTTTAATTTATTTCCATTATTAATTTATTATTTAAAATTGATCCTAATTAATCTGATTTAACTAGAACAAACTTAGTTAAATCAATTAAATTGAATTATTCAGATTAAATTAAAAATAAATCGAATTAAGTTATGTTATATAAAATTATATTAAATTAAATAAAATTATTTTAAATTAAGTTATATTAAATTGAATTATATCAAATTACGCTAACTTAAATTAAATTGAATTATATTAAATTAAATTAAATTGAATTAAATTAAATTAAATTAAATTAAATTAAATTAAATTAGATTAAATTAGTTCATGTCAAATCAGCTGAAACTAACTAAACAAAATTAAACAAAAGCTGTTCAAACTTTTCAAGTTAA
>NW_013546120.1:0-5360 GCF_000499545.2 Eimeria tenella
GCTGCTGCTGCTGCTGCTGCTGCTGCGGCTGGTCTATGATGGGCTCTTGAGCTCCTGGAATGAGGCCTGCTCTTTGCAAGGCATCAAAGTAAGCCAGCATCTCATCCACTTCAGTGACGGTATCTGCTGCTGCTGCTGCTGCTGCAGCAGCAGCATCACACGCAGCAGCCGCAGCTGGCACGGGGCACACTGGAAGCGCTGCAGCGCCTGCAGCAGCAGCAGCAGCAGCAGTAGTGTCAAAAGCTTGTGTCTCCTCCTTAATTCCTGCTTCTGGGCTGCTTCCTCGGGGCCCCACAGGGCAGCCAGCAGCACTGGCAGCAGCAGGGCGAGCAGCAAGAGCAGCAGCAGCAGCAGGTGTCATTCTTGCTGCTGTTGGGGGCTGGGAAGCACCCGGCGGAGCAGCAGCAGCAGCAGCAACAGGTGCAGCAGCAGCTGCTGCTACTGTAGCTGCGGCAGAGTCCTCATATGACCTGCCAGTGCGCTGCTGCCACCTCTGCCGAATTTTCTCCCTCCGAAGCCTCCCCATCCGTTCAACCAAATGCTGCAGCTGCTGCTGCTGCTGCTGCTGCTGCTGTTGCTGGAGCTGCTGCTGCTGGAGCTGTTGCTGTTGCTGGAGCTGCTGCTGCTGCTGGAGCTGCTGCTGCTGCTGCAGCTGCTGCTGCAGCTGATGTTGCTGCCGCAGCTGCTGAATGCCTCCATTCTGCCGCTGCAGCTGCTGCAGGTGAAGATGCGGCTGGCTTTGCTGCAGAAGCAGCTCTGGGGCTGCAAGCTGCTGCAGAGCAGCAGCTGGCTGCTGGTATTCCACGGTCAGGTGGTGGTGGTGTTGCTGCTGCTGCTGCTGCTGCTGTTGCTTCGGCTCTCTCTGCCGTTCTTGCTGCTCCCTCTCTTGCTGCTGCTGCTGCTGGCGTCGGAGCTGCAGAAGTTGCCGAAGCCTTTGCTGCTGCAGCTGCTCAAGCCCCCGCGCCCTGCTATACCTATCTAAAGCGTTGCTGCTGCTGCTGCTGAGCATGGGGCTCTTGCTGCTGCTGGTGGCGCTGCTGCGGCTGCTTGAGATAGAGCTGCGGCGGTCAAAGACCTGCTTCATTTGCGACGCAGCAAGGGGACGAGGGGACCTGCTGTTGCTGCTGCTGCTGCTGCTGCTGCTTCGGCTGCTGCTGCTGCTGCTGCTGCTTCTGCTGCTGCTGCTTTTGGAAAGCCTACTGCCAGAGTTGCTGCTGCTGTGTCTCATGAGCCGCCGAGAGGCCTCGCCATTCAGGGGCCGTTTGGCTGTTCTCTTGCTGTATCTGCGGGCGCTGTGTTCCTCGCTGCTGCTGCTGCTGCTCCTGCTGCTGTTGCTGCTGCGGAGCCGTCGGCGCGACTGTCTCCGCTGCTTCGGCTTCCTATAGTGCTGCAGCTTCCTCCTCTTGTCAGCAGCTCGAGAGACACTCCGGCTTTTAGAGGACCTCTTGTGTCTCTTCCCTCTTTTCAGTTCGTTTCGAATGCTGCTGCTGCTGCTGCTGCTGCTGCTGCTGGCGTTTTGCTGCTGCTCAGAGGCCCTCCGCGCAGCGTGAGAGCTCCATTGGGCACCTGTGGGGCCGAAGCTGATCGGCGAGCCTCGTGCAGCCGCAGCAGCAGCAGCAGCTGCTGCTGCTGCTGCAGTGGGCGAAGAATCTGCTGCTGCTGCTTCTGGCAAAGTTGTAAACAGCTGTGCTGCTGCTCCAGGGGAAGACCAGGGCCCTGCAGCTCTTGGGAGTGGCCGCGGCAGCAGCTGCTGCAGCAGCAGTTGGCGCTGCTGATGCTGAACCGCCTGCTGATGCTGCTGCGGATACGACAGCAAATCCTTATGTCTCCTCGGTAGCTTGGAAAGCGGCTGCTGCTGCTGCTGCTGCTGCTGCTGTTGCTTGTGTTGCTGCTGTCGGAGCTCCTTACGGCGTTCTCGCAAGCTGCGTCGGCGTCGATCCTTGGAACGGGAGGAACGTCGTTTGCCGTGTCTGCTGCTGCTGCTGCTGATGCGGTGTTTCCTGCTGCTGCTGCTACTGCTGCTCCTCCTCTTGCTGCTGCTGCTGGCCCTGCTGCCGCGTCGATGCTTTCGACGAGAAGCAAAGCTGGCGCGTCGGCCCTTGTCGGCTCCTACGCGTTTATCGTGGTGGATTTTGCTGCTGCTGCTGCTGCTGCTGCTGCTTCTTTTCTTTGAGAGGCTGTGCTTCCTGCTGCTGCGGCCGTGCCTGGCGAAGCGTGCAGGTACCCACTTGCTGCTGTGCCGCCTGCTGCTGCCTCTACGTCTGGATCTGGAGCCGGCTGTGCTGCTGCTGCTGCTGCGTGTGCTGCTGCTGCTGCTGTCTGCGCTGCTGTTGCTGCTGCTGTGCCTACTGCTGCCGCTGCTGTGCCTGCTGCTGCTGCTATACAAACTCTGGTTGCCAGCGTCTCTGCCGCGCAGCTGCTTCGACTGAGCAGCAGAGGGGACGCGGCAGTCGCCGTTGTTGCTGCTGCTGCTGCTGTCTTTGTTGCTGCTGCTGCTGCTGCTCTTGCTTCCCCAGAACCGGCAAAAGTCTTTAAGGAAAGCTTCACCCTCAGCTCCCGCATCTGCAGCAAGCTGCAGCAGCAGCGCACGGCCTTTCTCCAGCAGCGGCCCGAGATCCGGCTGCTGCTTGCCAGGCTGCAGCTGCTGCCTGTTCGGCTGCAGCTGCTGCTGCAGCTGCTGCTGATGCTCTGACCCCACACTGCTTCGAAAGGCAGCAAACTGCGGGGCTGCTGCTGCTGAGAGCGCAGCAGGCGGCGGCGGCGGCACTGGGAAAAGTGACGAACTGCTGTGTTCCCTTGCAACGCTAGCAGCAGCAGCAGCTGCTGCTGCTGCTGCTGCTACTGCTGCTGCTGCTCTTTGTTGGTCAAGCAGTTGATTCGGCGGCAAGGGCAGCTGCAATGATCTCCAGGGAGGTCTTGGGGCTTGCTGCAGCCTGCCGCTGCGTTCATCGTATTGCTGCTGTTGCGACTGCAGCTGCTGCTGCTGCAGCAGCTGCTGCTGCAGCTGCTGTTGCAGCTGCTGTTGCTGCAGCTGCTGCTGCTGTAGCTGTTGCTGCTGTCGCTGCAGCTGCTGCTGCTGCTGCAGCTGCTGCTGCACCTGCTGGTTCCGCTGCTGCTGCTTTGGCTGCTGGTGCTGCTGAAGCTGAAGTTGCTGCTGCGGCAGGGGATTCGGCAGCAGCGCCTGCTGCTGCTGCTGTGCAGGTCTTCGATACCAAGAAGATGAAAGCAGCGCAGCAGGTGAAGAAGAAGCAGCAGTAGTTGCTGCAGGAGGAGCACCAGCAGGAGCTGAGGGGAGCTGTGGGGTGTCTGCTGCTGCTGCTGCAGTGTGTGGCAGCAGCAATCGCTGCTGCTGCAGCTGCTGGAGGCCTGGAGGGGGAGGGACCTCAAGGAAGAGCTGGCCAATGGATTGTTCTCGCTGCTGCCATGAATGCACCTTTTGCTGCTGTTGTTGCTGCTGCTGCTGCAGTAGCTGCTGCTGCAGGTGTTGCTGCTGCCCCTGTGAGTGCCGCTGCTGTGCCTGCTGGTAGTGCGGCTGCTGTGGCTGCTGCTGCAGCTGGTGCTGTTGGCGCTGCTGCGGGTGCTGTTGGCGCATTTGCTGTTGCTGCAACTGCCGTTGGTGCGGTTGCTGCTGCTGGTCCTGCTGGTGCTGCTGGTGCTGCTGCTGGTGGTGGTGCTGCTGCTGCAGGGGCTGCTGCTGCAGGGGCTGCTGCTGCAGAGGTTGCTGCTGCAGTGGCTGCTGCTGCAGCGGTTGCTGCTGCAGCGCCTGCTGCCACAAGCGCTGCTGCGAAGCAGCAGCTTCTGACCCCCAGTTAGCCGGTGGGCTGCGAGAGGACAACTGTTGCTGCTGGTGCCGCTGCGAATGCTGCTGTGGGTGCTGCTGCTGGTGCTGCTGCGCGTGCTGCTGCGCGTGCTGCTGCGCGTGTTGTTGCTGGTGCTGCTGCTGGTACTGCTGCTGGTGCTGCTGTTGGTGCTGATGCTGGTGCTGCTGCGGGTGCTGCTGCGGGTGGTGTTGCTGGTGCTGCTGCTGGTGCTGTTGGTGGTGGTGCTGCTGGTGTTGCTGCGGGTGCTGTTGCTGGTGTTGCTGCTGGTGCTGCTGCTGGTGTTGCTGCTGGTGCTGCTGCTGGTGCTGCTGCTGGTGCTGCAGCTGCTGCTGTCTGGCAGCCGCAACAGCAGCATGCTGCGGCGTGTGTGCTGCCTGCAGCTGCTGCTGCCACTCAGGCGGCAGCACCAGCTCTTCTCCTTCTTCGAGCTGCTCCATCAGCAGCGCTTTGCAGCGGCGGATGTGGAAGGCAGCAGCAGGACTTTTGTGCAGCCGGAAGCTCAGTCGGGTGCCTCCGCTTTTGCTGCTGCTGCTGCTGCTGCTGCTGCTGCTGCTCTCGGGCGTTTGACGCACTAGACCGGGGGGCTCAAGGGGGTCATTTGCATCCGCCCCGCTGCTGGTAAGGCCGCTACCTGCTGCTGCAGTTGGTGTTGCTGTAGCTACAGCTTCTGAGGCCGCTGCTGCTGCAGCGTGAGCCCAATGGGGAGTGCGGTGCAGCATCTGCAGCAAAGACGAGCCCACAGATGCGTCTTCCAGAGCAGCAGCAGCAGCAGCAGCGGCGGAAGTTGCTGCTGCTGCGGCATCTGGTGCGTTGGCCGTCTTAGCAGCAGCACCAGCCATCGCTGCCCCTACCGCTGCTGCTGAACTAGTGCCTGAGGTAAGCTGCGCGCGTACTTCCCCCTCTCCTGCTGCTGCTGCTGTTGCTGCTGCTGCTGCTGCTGCTGGTGCTTCTTGGTGCGCAGGTGGTGATGTTACTGACGGCTTGTCCCGGAGCTTCTTCCGAAGGCGCTCTAGCACAGAAGCCATGCGGCCGCTCTGCTGCTGTTGATGCTCCTGCTGCTGCGGCTGCTGCTGCGGCGGCGGCTGCTGGTGCTGCTGCTGCGGCTGCTGCTGCCGTGGACCAGAAGCAGAAGCAGACACAAGCAACGGCTCCGTTGCAGCAGCTGCTGCAGCAATCCCCTCTCGCCTTTCCAGCTGTCGTTTTGGTGCCGCAGATGCGCTCTCAGCACTCGCTGGAGTTTCTACTTCTGCAGCAGCTGCTGCTGCGTCCCTAGCGACGGCAACTTCTGTTGCTGCTGCTGCTGCTGCTCCTGCTGCTGCTGCTGCTGCTGCTTCTGCTGCAGCTGCTGCTGGGATAGGTGTCAAGGACCCAGTGGAACACAGTTCGCCATCCTCTGGCTCTCCATCGGCGCTGCTGTTGCCCATCAACAACGTTTGCTTCCTGCTGCTGCTGCTGCTGCTGCCGCGGTTGCTGTTGCTGCTGTTGCTGCTGCTGCTGTTGCTGCTGTTGCTGCTGCTGTCGCTGCTGTTGCTGCGGATG
>NW_013545840.1:0-5255 GCF_000499545.2 Eimeria tenella
AGCCGGCTCTTCTTGGGGCCGCGAGGCCTCACTGGAGAGTCATCTTCACTGTCCAATAGCCGACGCCGCCCAGACCCTGCAGGTGCGGAGTCCGCCGCTCGAGGGGAAGCTGCATCTGTAGCTGGAGTAGCTTTGGGGCTTCCACTCCCCGCGGCTGCAGCAGACCCTGCGGGAGCTGCAGCGGCGCCTCCAGCCCGCTGTGGGGCCGCCGCATTGTCTTCAGAAACGCCGGCTGTGGCTGTCCCTGAGGAAGCGGTGCGTGCAGCAGCTGAGGGGTCTGTTCCTGAAGTTGCGGCAGCAGGAGGTCTTGCAGGCTCCTTTGAGGGCTTCAAGACGCAGCAGCAACAGAACGACAGAAATAACAGAGCAGCAGCAGCAGCAGCAGCAGCAGCAGCAGCAGCAGCAGCAGCAGCAGCAGCAGCAGCAGCAGCAGCAGCAGCAGCAGCAGCAGCAGCAGCAGCAGCAGCAGCAGCAGCAGCAGCAGCAGCAGCAGCAGCAGCAGCAGCAGCAGCAGCAGCAGCAGCAGCAGCAGCAGCAGCAGCAGCAGCAGCAGCAGGCCGACCTGCGCGATGCGGTCGATTTCCTCCTGCCTGCCGATGACGGGCTGCAGCTTTCCAAGCCGCGCCTTTTCGGTCAAGTCTTCTCCGTACTGACTCAAGTCGAAGTCCTTCGCCACGTGTTCGGTGCTGCCCGAAGTGCTGGGCATCGGCGTGTTCTTGTAAGCCAGAGCCAGCTCCCTGCAGCAGCAGCAGCAGCAGCAGCAGCAGCAGCAGGAGAAGCGGCGGCGGTGGAGGTAGAGGCAGAGGCTAACTCGACAGGGGCAACCGCGTGCTTTGCTCCGCAGCGATCGATGCGCGCTGGTCACACAAACTGCTGCTGCTGCTGCTGTTGCTGCTGCTGATCTACCACTGCTACCACTACACCTGCTGCTGCTGCTGCTGCTCATCTACCACTGCTACCACTACACCTGCTTTAGCTGCTGCTGCAGCAGCTGCGCATCTACGCCTGCTCCCACTACACCTGCTGCTGCTGCAGCTGCGCATCTACCCCTGCAACCCCTACGCCTGCTGCTGCTGCTGCTGCTGCTGCTGCTGCTGACTCTTTGCTGCAGCAGCAGCAGCAGCAGCAGCAGCAGCAGCAGCAGCTGTAAGGGGGAGGGCGGAGGGGGCAGCGGGGGCAGTAGGGGACGAGGCAGCTTTCTGCTTCTGCCATTCGCCGCGCCCGCAGAAACACCTCCACCACTGCAGCAGTCACCTTCGCCCCGCCCAGAGGCAGCTGCTGCTGCTGCTGCTGCTGCTGCAGCAGTTGTGGCGCCGGGACAGACACAACGAGCAGCAGCAGAAGACCCGAAGAAAGACAGAGGAAAAAAGGAATTAAAAAGTGAAGAAGAAAAAGACAAAAGAGAAAGAAGGAATAATAAACAAGAGATATAAAAGAAATAAAAAGAGGGAGGAAAGAAGAGAGAAAACAAGGTCGAGAAACAGCAGCAGCAAGAGCACCACCAGCAGCAGTCAGCAACAGCAGCAAACGGGCACTGAGAAAAGGGGAAAAAAGGAAAGCAGCAAAAAGCAGCAGCAGGAACGGCTAGCAGCAGCAGCGGAGGGGCCAAAAGGGTGCGGCAGAAGGGAAAAAGAAGAGCAGCAAACGCAGCAGCAGCAGCAGCAGCTAGCAGCAGCAGCAGCAAGAGTGCAGCAAAAGCAGCAAAAGAGCCCCGGGAGAACTCACTGGAGTTCTGGGCAGCCGAACGAGAACAGCTTTCACCACTCCCCGCACTTGAGAAAAGTCCCCCTTGCACTTCGCAATCACTTCTCGAGGAGCTGCAGCAGCAGCAGCAGCAGCAGCAGCAGCAGTGAGGAAAGCGCCAACCGCAGCAGCAAAACCAGCAGCAGCAGCACAACCGGCAGCAGCAGCAAACCCCGCAGCAGCGGCGAAGCCCGCAGCAGCAGCAGCGCAACCCGCCGCAGCAGCAAAACCAGCAGCAGCAGCAGCAGCAGCAGCAGCAGCAGCAGCAGGTTACTTTCGAGTCTGCTGCCCTCGAGCATGGCCATGATGAGGTGGGCGAGGGAAATGCGGTCGTGGTGGAGGTGCCAGGCCAAGACGTCCATCGTCTCCACCATCAGCTGCGTGTCGAAGTTCAGCTCCGAGGGCGCGCGCTGGCAGCAGCAGCAGCAGCAGCAGCAGCAGCAGCAGCAGCAGCAGCGGATGCAGGTGCGGAGCGGGAGAGTTGCGGAGGCGGCGGGCGCAGCAGCAGCTAAGGCAGCTGCGGCCCAGCCAGCGGTGATTGCGGCTCGACTTAATTTTAAGTGGCGAAGTGACACAGCAGCAGCAGCAGCAGCAGCAGGAACAGCAGCAGCAGCAGGAACAGCAGCAGCAGCAGCAGTATCGGCGGGGGCGGCAGCCGCATCATGATGAGCATCTGCAAGAGGAGCGGCGTGAAGGCGTGGAAAAGAGCAGCAGCAACAGAAGCACACGCAGCGACAACAACAACGGCAGCAGCAGCAACAAACAGCAACAAAAGCAGCACCGCGGCCAGCAGCAACAGCAGCAGCAGCAGCAGCGCGTGTCACAGTAGCAGCAGCAGCAAGCCCCCTGAGGAGCTACGAGCAGCAGCAGCAAAAGGAGCAGT
Source organism: Eimeria tenella (assembly GCF_000499545.2). Classification (NCBI taxonomy): domain Eukaryota; phylum Apicomplexa; class Conoidasida; order Eucoccidiorida; family Eimeriidae; genus Eimeria; species Eimeria tenella. Next base: position 2,627 of record NW_013545840.1, read on the forward strand.
AGCGAGACCGAACTAGCTGCCGCCAGGAGAGGCAAACAATGCAGCACAGACTAGGCAGCCGGCAGCGGGACACTGCAGCAAACTGCAGCAGCAGCAGCCGCAGCAGCAGCAGCCGCAGCAGCAGCTCCCCTACGGAGCTGCATTTGGCCCCGCACCCCTCGGCCACAGGTGCAGGAAGACAAGACAGCTGCCGCCGCACGGCCAGCAGCAGCAGCAGGAGCGGCATCAGCGGGCGCAGCAGCAGCAGCAGAAGAAGCAGCAGCAGCAGCAGGAGCAGCAGCAGCAACGGCGCACCTGATCCGGGGTTGGTCGGAGAGGCAGCGTAGCTGCTACCTCCTTCACTTCGTTGCTGCTGGTCAGCAGCAGCAGCGCGAAGGGCGCTGCTCTCTTGAGCCACTGCAGCATTTTTGTGCGGCAGTAGGGCGTTGCTGCTGCAGTTGCTGCCGCTGGAGCTGCTGCAGTTGCTGCTGTTGCTGCAGCTTCGTCTGCTGCCCAGGCCGCGAAGCTGCTGCAGCAAAAGGAAGGAGAAGAACGGGAAACAGCAAATAAGGGGAGAGATCGGGCAGGCAGCGGGATCAGTGGCTGGGGGCGGCGGCGAGCTGCGCCAGCAGTGGTGCTGCTGCTGCTGCTGCTGCTGCTGCTGTTGCTGCTGCTAAGGATCTGAATGAGTGATGGCTTTAGGGAAGAAGCAAAGAAAAAAGGGAATCGCGCGCGTTTGCTGCTGCTGAGGCAGCCCGTAGCGCGGCTGCTGCCTTAACTCGCTCTCCTCCACTGGCAGCAGCAGCGCCGGCCTGCAGCAGCAACTCAAAAATAAGCGAAAATGAAACAAACAGCAAATTAAGTTCGCCAAAGTGGCCACCGCAAGACAGCAAGAGGCCTTTCGCAGCCTCGCTCACAGTCAACGCGCCGCTGCTGCTCCTGCTTCAACTCGATGCTGCTGCTGCTGCTCCAGTAGCAGCAGCAGCAGCAGCAGCAGCGGCAGCGGGCGCTATGGGCAGGGCGGATCGCCGCATGCGTCCGCGTCTGTTTGCTGCTGTTTTGGCGGTTAATTTTTGGAATTAAATTCGAATTCAACGCTTTGGAGTTCTTTGAGGCAGCGGAGGCTGCAGCTTTCCCGCGGGTTCTTCTGCTGCTGCCAGCGGTGCAGCGCCGGCGCCGTCCGAGGCCCCCCAAGGGCCCCACGAGGCAGTTTGCTGCTGCTCCTTTGCTGCTCGGCCGCTCCGCAGCAGCCGTTGGCTCCTTTTGGCCTCTAAGCAGCGCGCCCAGCTGCCGCTGCCGCAGCCGCAGCCGCAGCCGCAGCAGCAGCAGCAGCCGCAGCAGCAGGAGGGGCGGCTGTGGCGTGGGTGTCCGTGGGCGGTTCGCGCGTTGCGTCGGTCCGAGCAGCAGCAGCTCCTCCGCAGTTGCTTTCCTGCCCTTCCTGCCCTCCCTTCCCGCTGCCGCTGCTGCCGCTGCCGCCGCTGCCGCCGCTGCTGCCGCTGCTGCCGCTGCTGCCGCTGCCGCTGCTGCCGCTGCTGCCGCTGCTGGCGCTGCTGCTGCAGCAATGTTCACCCTGGCGGAGACGCGGGCGGCGGACTCCTCGGAGTCCGCGTCCCGAGCTGCAGCGCCGTCGCCGTCGAGCCTGATCCTGAGCCACCGCAGCAGCAGCAGCAGCAGCAGCAGCAGCAGCAGCAGCGACGCGGGGGCGGCGGCTCTTTCGCAGATTCTTTCGCTGGACCCGACGGACGAGGCGGCGGTGGCAGCAGCAGCAGCGGCCGCCGCGCGCCCCGCAGCAGCAGCGGCGCTCGCGCGGCGGCCCGTGCTGCTGCAGACCTCCCTCGGCCCGCTGCTGCTGCAGCTCTACTGGGCCCACGCGCCGCGCTGCTGCCTCAACTTCTTCCTCCTCGCCCGCCGCGGCGCCTTCGACAACTCCCTCGTGCTGCAGGTCGGCCCGCAGTGGGCGCTGGCCGGGGACCCTTCGGACTCGGGGCGGGGCGGAGTTTCTGTTTTCGGGAGGCCCTTCGAGGACGAGATTCACCCAGGTGGCTAGCTGGCTGCCTCGCTGCCTCGCTCTGGCTAGCTGGGGAGGTGTTTGGCTAGCTGGGGAGGTGTTTGGCTAGCTGGGGGCGTTTTTAGCTAGCTGGGGGCGTTTTTGGCTAGCTGGGGAGGTGTTTAGCTAGCTGGGGAGGTGTTTGGCTAGCTGGGGAGGTGTTTGGCTAGCTGGGGAGGTGTTTGGCTAGCTGGGGAGGTGTTTGGCTAGCTGGGGAGGTGTTTGGCTAGCTGGGGAGGTGTTTGGCTAGCTGGGGAGGTGTTTGGCTAGCTGGGGAGGTGTTTAGCTAGCTGGGGAGGTGTTTGGCTAGCTGGGGAGGTGTTTGGCTAGCTGGGGGCGTTTTTGGCTAGCTGGGGAGGTGTTTAGCTAGCTGGGGAGGTGTTTGGCTAGCTGGGGAGGTGTTTGGCTAGCTGGGGGCGTTTTTGGCTAGCTGGGGAGGTAGCTGGGCGCGTGGATAGGTGGGTGGGGGTAGCTAGCTAGCTAGGGGGATAGCTATCTAGCTAGGTGTTTAGCTAGCTAGCCAGCTAGCTAGCTAGCTAGCTAGCTAGCTAGGTGTTCAGCTAGCTAGCTAGTTGTTTAGCTAGCTAGGTGTGCACTTGGTTG
>NW_013545841.1:0-5267 GCF_000499545.2 Eimeria tenella
AAAAGACTTTGTGCACCGAACCACTCAAGAAAGTGCGCACTTCGAATGAAGTCGGAAAGTTCCAGTGCTGTGCATACGTGTAGGCAGTCCCATGATAGATGTCCAGCGCTTCTGTTCATCGTTTATAAATGTTCAGGCCACGTATAAGTAAGACGTGTCGCTCAATCAGCAGCACTGCAGGGAACTTCGCTAAAATGCTTTATCCAGCGCGAGACAGAGTTTTTTCGCGAAGCCGCCTGCAGTCTTGCTACGTAGGCGCTTGCTGGATAGAAACGTTGCATGACTATGATCTCGCGGCATTCAACGCACTCTTACAAAATTTGATTTGAATCAAATCAAATTTTGTGGAAGCGCCCCTGCCCGTGACCTGACAAACTGCATTAAGCGGCACGTGGTATGAAAGCAAGTTTCGAGACACTGCGAAAAGTTGAAATATAGTTTGTCTATGGATCAGAAAAATTGGATTAGAGGAAGTTGCTATCGACTACACTCGACATGGAAAATTTATACGGAACTGGCGGATGGTAGACCTTGCCAGTTCGCCGCGTTAGTTAACCATTCATACATCACCGTGCGGAGAATACTATCCCGCAGCAAAGTTGAAATTGCACTAGCATTTCCTACGAAGTGAGTGAATGCAATCAAAGATGGGTGACATGGACTATATTGTACCTCTGGCTGCAACTGTCATGCCGCATGATCAGGAATCGCGCTGAGCAGGGCGCATTAACGCTTGCAACAAATTTCTAAAATGTGAGATGATCGCGAATTCATTAGAGGGCGTGGCGACTGGGGTGGCGGCCTCGTCAGTACTCACATACAGAGAATAAGAAGGCCGCAGCTGTGGCGCCGTTTTGCTAACTCATGCGTGTAGCGACATTATTAGCAATTAACCAACTGATCAACACGGATCAATTGTAGGCAAACCACGCACTGTTGAGTCAATCTGAGCCAAGTATGCCGTGAGCGCCGGAAGGCACAATCCTCAATAGTGCGTAAACATGAAAGAGGCACAGTTTCTTTCGTCTCTGTACGTTGATGATTGACATCTAGAGCATGAACTACTCCCAGTGCACGTCGCCATATGCTGCGCGAAGTGTGGCGGAGCAAACGCTCACGTCGGGGAGCAATTTCATTTTAGGTAGGAGCTGCAATATATAGCACTGCTATACAGAGAGGTTGGTCGTTTATGCCCAACTCCCAAAGCATTCAGCTCACAGTGGGTGGCAGATTTGTAACTGCTGAAGCGAGCCACAGAAAGTCGCCACAAACAGAGGTCATGGTATATTTTTGCTCGCTTCCTTTTTCTTGCGCTGCGGGGTAGCATTGAGCTGCGTGGCATGCGGCCTTGGGCTTTTTAGTAGCGTGCCATGCTTGCCCTTTGTTTCTCTAAGGTGCACGAATTTGCAAGCTCATTTGCTGCTATTAACGAGCTCCCCACGGCCCATAGAAGAAAAACGTGGCTTCTGTGTTAAGCACTGATACAGGGACCCAAGCATGCGGGAGGCGTGTAGAGATTGTATGACATATTTTGCCAGTTGAGGAAGGCTGTTGATTATCCTAGCATTGGAACGTGTGTGTGCAGACTGTGCGTTAGATTACATCAGCTCAAAGTAATACGAGTGGCCATCGCTGTGAGTTGTGTGAAGCTTCAAAACGGTGCAAGATGTGCAGAGTATGAGCAACAAGGTGGGAATGGCGTGCTGCTCTGGTGTCCGCAACTGTTGGACGGGGCAACTAGGGAGGACCTGTGATGACCATTTGGCGTACTGTTTATGAGTTTCGGTGTTTCGCGCAGAAAGGGAAGTTAAGGAACCATGTAAGTGACGCCAATACAATGATATTGTTAACAAACGGGTCTAGGCAGTGCGCGCCCACAGTCACAGCGCACAATGCCAGCTGCATGAAGAGATTTTGACCGGTGCGTGCTGCGAGAACGTGCTGCTAGGAACATACAAGGCGATGGCACATTTCTTGAAGACCGAACCACGTTTGCTGATGAGGCTCTAGCCTGATGTATGTGACATTTGTTCTGTGACACGTTCGCCGAACGTGAGGCAAACCTGTCTTGCCAAGCCACCTCTGATATGGAAAGCAGATAGTCTGTTTCACGCAATGGGCTACATTCACAGTTGCTCCTTACCTGCTTATTAGTTTGCATCTAGTGGCGCTATGCCAAATTTGATGCCAAATGCTCTTGCAGTGTCAGAGCTGTACTAAGTGTTATTTACGAATTTAGCTCAAACGGCCCTAAAACGTAGTTACCACCTTTGTGTGCTAAATGGGGATTTCACGAAATGCTAAACTTGTCAAGGACTTAATTTAGCTCTTTTTGGAACCGTCTGTTTTATCTACCCCCCTTTTGTAGGCCACCGGTGGGCTCCATTGTGCTGTGGTGGGTTCGCACCAAATTGGCGCAGAGCCGCCATGTTAGCTTCTCATACTGCATAGAAATGAAATGTGGCTTCTGCAATAGGCACTAACACAGGGAACCAAGGATGCAGGAGGCGTATGGAGATTATGGGGCACATTTTGCCTGTTCATCCTGAACAGGCAAAATGTGCCCTATAATCTCCACAGGCTGTAAATTACCATCGCGGGGACGTTTGTGTGCAGACTGTGCGTTGGACTGCATCAGCTCAAAATAATATGAATAATTATCGTTGTGGGTCGTGCGCAGCTTTCAAATAATGTCTGGATCACTAAGATGAGATACCAGTATAAAGTAGTGCTTGTAATCATTGCTATGGGTTGTGTGCAACTTTCAAATCGTCTACGTCAAGGGGGTGAGATTTGCGGAGTATGAATGCCGCGAGGAATCGGCATGCTTTGCTTTAACGGAGAGAATTGTTGAAGGGGGCTGTCAGGCAGGATCTGTGACAACTGTTGTGCGTGCTGTTTATAATATGATTTGCAGTGGTGGATACAGGTAGCCTGCGTCAGAGCTTCGCGAGATACAGGCAGCATTGTGCCATCCTCAGGAGGCGATTCGAGGGAGTATGCAAATGCGTAGGATATCCCATGATGCAAGTACAACGCCTATGAATAATCACGCCCCGCAGTAGTCAGACGTACCGCTCAATCAGCAGCACTGCAGGGAACTTCGCTAAAATGCTTTATCCAGCGCGAGACAGAGTTTTTTCGCGAAGCCGCCTGCAGTCTTGCTACGTAGGCGCTTGCTGGATAGAAACGTTGCATGACTATGATCTCGCGGCATTCAACGCACTCTTACAAAATTTGATTTGAATCAAATCAAATTTTGTGGAAGCGCCCCTGCCCGTGACCTGACAAACTGCATTAAGCGGCACGTGGTATGAAAGCAAGTTTCGAGACACTGCGAAAAGTTGAAATATAGTTTGTCTATGGATCAGAAAAATTGGATTAGAGGAAGTTGCTATCGACTACACTCGACATGGAAAATTTATACGGAACTGGCGGATGGTAGACCTTGCCAGTTCGCCGCGTTAGTTAACCATTCATACATCACCGTGCGGAGAATACTATCCCGCAGCAAAGTTGAAATTGCACTAGCATTTCCTACGAAGTGAGTGAATGCAATCAAAGATGGGTGACATGGACTATATTGTACCTCTGGCTGCAACTGTCATGCCGCATGATCAGGAATCGCGCTGAGCAGGGCGCATTAACGCTTGCAACAAATTTCTAAAATGTGAGATGATCGCGAATTCATTAGAGGGCGTGGCGACTGGGGTGGCGGCCTCGTCAGTACTCACATACAGAGAATAAGAAGGCCGCAGCTGTGGCGCCGTTTTGCTAACTCATGCGTGTAGCGACATTATTAGCAATTAACCAACTGATCAACACGGATCAATTGTAGGCAAACCACGCACTGTTGAGTCAATCTGAGCCAAGTATGCCGTGAGCGCCGGAAGGCACAATCCTCAATAGTGCGTAAACATGAAAGAGGCACAGTTTCTTTCGTCTCTGTACGTTGATGATTGACATCTAGAGCATGAACTACTCCCAGTGCACGTCGCCATATGCTGCGCGAAGTGTGGCGGAGCAAACGCTCACGTCGGGGAGCAATTTCATTTTAGGTAGGAGCTGCAATATATAGCACTGCTATACAGAGAGGTTGGTCGTTTATGCCCAACTCCCAAAGCATTCAGCTCACAGTGGGTGGCAGATTTGTAACTGCTGAAGCGAGCCACAGAAAGTCGCCACAAACAGAGGTCATGGTATATTTTTGCTCGCTTCCTTTTTCTTGCGCTGCGGGGTAGCATTGAGCTGCGTGGCATGCGGCCTTGGGCTTTTTAGTAGCGTGCCATGCTTGCCCTTTGTTTCTCTAAGGTGCACGAATTTGCAAGCTCATTTGCTGCTATTAACGAGCTCCCCACGGCCCATAGAAGAAAAACGTGGCTTCTGTGTTAAGCACTGATACAGGGACCCAAGCATGCGGGAGGCGTGTAGAGATTGTATGACATATTTTGCCAGTTGAGGAAGGCTGTTGATTATCCTAGCATTGGAACGTGTGTGTGCAGACTGTGCGTTAGATTACATCAGCTCAAAATGATACGAATAATCATTGTAGTGAGTTGTGTGCAGCTGTTGGACGTAGCAGTAAGGGAGTACCTGTGATGACTGTTGTGTGTGTTATTTTATGCTTTGCTCTGCGTTGGTGACTTTAGTTGTTGCACTGGAGGGCCTTTCAAGTAAATATCTGGGAGCCGTCGTCTGGTCCAGACGTCGCTGGAAAATCTTTGCGTCAATACAGGCAATAGCAAGGTGAACTGAAGTTGCATTTCATATGCCAAATAGGAAGTGCGGTGAAGCAGTTGGAGGAGGAGCTGTTGAAGGGATGGGCTTGTAGGGAACCACGAAAAATTGCTATCTCGGGCTCTGACGTATGCCTGAAAATACCTCTTAGCCACCCGTTTTCAGGCTGTGGGTGAAGCCATTGCTCGAAGTCGGCGTAGAAGCTGTACTTGCTCGGCACGTCTTTATTTTGAGTTATGGGAAAGACAGAGCTGCAACGGCAGTATGCTTCGACGTGGCATAAGCAAACAGCTGTTTCACGCTTTTCTGATGCAAACCCTGTAGAAAACACAAGGCTCTTTGAAGGCCTCTGGCGGTGCTAGAGCTCGAGTTGTTTACGACAGTCTGCGGTTTTCTTTGAAAGTTCGTGCGACAACTTGCGGCATCTTGCAGTGCGACAAGCATTAAAAAAGTTTGTTTCTGCCTATTTGGCGTTGTGGCATCTCTTGCGCCATTGCGCTTTCGACTACCGAGCATAGCAAATGCGAAAT
>NW_013545842.1:0-5313 GCF_000499545.2 Eimeria tenella
TTGTCAATGTGAGTTATTAAACCACTGCGTCTACAACTCTCCCCAACTCTCCCCAAACCCCCACCCCCAAACCCTAAACCCTAAACTCTAAACCCTAAACCCTAAACCTTAAACCCTACTTCGGAGTAAGTTGAAGGCGAGAAGATGGTGGCCACGAGGGTTTGTTTGTCAATGTGAGTTATTAAACCACTTCTTCCCGCATTAACTCCGTGAAGGGCTTTAACACTTTCGCCTTCTCGAAAGTCTTTGCGGATTTCGGACACCTGCTCGCAAAACCCTAAACCCTAAACCCTAAACCCTAAATCGTAAACCCTAAACCCTGGAAAGGGGTTTCAGAAACCCTCCCTGCAGCAAACCCTGGCTTTAGACATTGTGAAGTCAGGTAAAAACTTCCAGTTGTCGTCTGAAAAACCCGGAATTAGGGTTTAGGGTTTGGGGTTTGTACTCGAACTTGAAGTGCCACCTGAAATTAGTGTTTAGGGTTCAGGGTTTTTACGTGGAGTCTGAAGTTCCCGAAAACGCCATTGACGACAGGCTTAAGGGTTTTGGACGCAACGAGGGTTTAGGGTTTAGGGTTTGTGCTTTGAGTCTGACATCTCTGAAAATTCCTTCATCGAGGTTTACTTGAAATTAGGGTTTAGGGTTTGTATGTTGAGTTTGGGGTCCCAGAAAACGCCATCAAAAACAGAATTGAGGGTTTAATACGAAGCAGGGGTTTAGGGTTTAGGGTTTAGGGTTTGTACTTTGAGTTTGACATCTCCAAAACCTCCTTCATCGAGGGTCACTTGAATCTGAGTGTCTCTTTCTTCTTCTTGGCTCTGCGGCAGGCGGCTGACTTTCCCCCTCAGGCCCTGCAGCTCTCCCTAAAAAAGAAAAATAAATGAAACAAAATCAAATTAAATTAAATCAAATTAAATTAAGTTAAATTATATCGAAGATAAATAACAATAAAATAAGAATAAGAATAAAATAAAATGAAAAAGAAGAACAGAAAGGAGGTAAGAAGGAATAGAAAATGAAAAAGGAGAAAAAAGGGGAAAAAAGGAACAATAAATGAATAGTTTGAAAGTAAATGGGAAATGGAGAGAAATTGAAAAGAGAAAAAAGAAATAAAAAATAAATTAAAGGAGAAAAGAAGAAATAAAGAAAAAAATGAAAATTGATGAAATGGTGAAGTTAAAAGAAGACAGTAAAAGAGGGCAACACTTGAAGAACAATAAATAAAAATAAAATAAATAACCAAAATAAATAAAATAATAAAACAATAAAACAATTAAAATAAATGAAATAATAAACTAAGTAAACTAAACAAAACAAATAAAATTGAAAAGAAAACCGAATTTAAATTTCGCTGCAACTTCAGGTGTACAGACACCTGAATAACCAACACCCTGTCGCCCAGCCTGAAGGCGCTGCGTTGCTGCTTCAGCATTTGGAGTAAAGGTTTTTGCGCTGAAAAAAACAAAAAAAGAACAAAAAAGATAAAAAAGAATTTAAAATGAATTTAAAATTAATTAAAAGGACATTTAATGCATTTAAATAATTAAAGAGGGCTAAAAAGCAGAAAAAATGGTCCATAAAAAGCAAAAAAAGATTTAAAATGATTTTAAAAAGATACAAGGATCTATGTAGATAAAATGGATATTAAAAAGATAAATTAACAGATAATTATATATTCATATATATGTAATGAATTAATTAATTCGATTGAAAAAGGAAATTGAAAAAAAATCAAAATAGATAAAATGGATGATAAAAGGAAGGTTTCAAGGACTAAAACGAACGGAAAAGAATTTAAAAAAAACAAAAAAGGAAAAAGGAGACAAAAAGAGGACCTAAAGGCAGCCAGAGAAGAGCAGAAAGTCTTCAAAAAGTCTTTAAAATGTCTCTTAGAATTTCTCAAAAACTCTTCAAAAGGCCTTCACAAGAAGTTCAAAAACACTTCAAAAGCTCTTTCAAAACTCTCCAAAATCTCTTCAAAATGCATTTCGAAGCTCTCCAAAAACTCTTCAAAAACTCCTCAAAAAGCTTTAAAAAAACCGCGAAAAAAGACCCACAAAAGCAGCAAAAAAACGAACAAACGCGAATGAAAAGGAACCCCTTGGGGCCCCTTGGGGGCCCCCTTGGGGCCCCTTGGGGGTCCCTTGGGGGCCCCCTGGAGGCCCCAAAAGGGCCCCAAATGCTGACCTGCAAGAGTCTCTTCTCTGTCGGTTTCGGACATTTTTTGGCAGAAGTCTCGGAGTTCAGAAAGAGTGGGAGAGACCGCAGGGCCCAGGAGCAAGTGGCGGAGCGCCACACGGCGAATGATGTATCCTGCCTCTTCAAAAGTCAATCCTGGAAGCAAAAAAGGGGGATTTGGAAAAGAAATAAACTTCGGAGGAGTGGGAGTTGCAAAAGCCAGGAAAGGCAAAAGAAACAGAAAAAAAGAGACAAAAAAACGCAAAAAGGGACAAAAAAGACCCGAAAACCGCGAAAAACGGCGGGAGAAAACCCCAAAAAAGGGTTTCGAGGGCGGCGTGGGGAGGCGTTTGTGTGGAGAGGGTTTGGCGAGGGTTTAGCGAGGGTTTAGCGAGGGTTTGGGAGGGTTTAGAGGGCCCACCCGCGAACTTTACTGTCCCCGGAATCAAACCCTGCTCCACCTGACCCCCACTCGCGTCCACTCGGTCTCTGTCGAAAAACCGCTTTTCGGGTTTTCCCGCTTTTGCGCGGCGAGACCCCAACGCCTCTGTGCTCTTTGCGAAAAAAGAAAACAAAATGGAATTTAAAACAATAAAACGGTGGAATTTGAAACAAATAAATGGAATTTAAATGAAAGCGAAGAAAACGCAGTGGAAAGGAAGAAAATCGAGGAAAATCGAATTCGAATGGAGGAAAAAGCGGAAAAAACGAACTGAAATGAAGAAAATTGAAAAAATGGAATTAAAATTGAGAAAATTGAAAAGGAAAAGAAACAGAATTAAATTAATTTAACAAACGAAATCGAAAGAAATAGAATTTAAATGAAGATGGTAAACGAAAATAGTTAAAATGGAGATAATTGAATTAAAACGAAGAAAAAAGGAAGAAATGGAAATGAAAAAGAATAAAGAAGAGCAGAAAGAACAAAAAGAATAAAAGAATGAAACGAATAAAGGAACAAAAGAACAAAAAGAATAAAAAAGAAGAAACTAAAAAAAGAAAGAGATATTAAAATGGAATAAAAAGAATTAGAATAAAAAGTCAAGAAGGACTGAAAAAGATTCGAAGGAATTAAAAGGAATTAAAAAAGGAATTTGAAAGAATTAAAGGAAATTAAAAAGATTAAAAGGACTAAAAGGAATTAAAAACAACTACAAAGTTCAGAGAGATTAAAATAGATTAAAAGAGATTAGAAAAAATTAAAATTAAGGGCTGGAAAGGGTTTATTTAGGGTTTAGAAGGAGCTATGAAACCCTAAAAGAGCGTGTTTAGGGTTTAGGAGTCAGAAAACCCTAGAAGAGTGTTCCTAGGGTTTAGAAAGAGCCGCGAAACCCGAAAAAAGTGTTGTTAGGGTTTGGAAGTGGGGCAAACCCTAAAAGGGTGTTTTTAGGGTTTGGAAAGAGGTGTAAACCCCGGAAAAGTGTCATTAGGGTTTGGAAGTGGGGCAAACCCTAAAAAAGTGCCTTTAGGGTTTAGAAAGAACTAGAAAGAGCCAGAGGGATCTATTTGTAGGGTTTGAAAGCGGGAAGAAGAGGAAAAGGTCCTTTTGAATTTGGAAACTCACTGAAGACTTGTTGAGAAGAAGTTGCAAATCAATTCTGGGAATTAAACGAACAGAAGCAAAAAGACCCTGAGGGTCTGCAGAAAGAACTTGGGCCAAGTCGCCCCCGTACAGGCCCCGCTTCACCCGCGCAAAGTCCCCTCTTTGCGGCACAATGGCGCTTTTTGAGGCCCTCTAAAAACGGAAAAACGCAAAAGGACAATTAAATTTAAAAAATGATAATTGGAAACAAACAGGAGACAAAAAAGCAACAAAAAAGACACAGAAAAGGCGAAAAAATGTTTAAAAAAATGTCAAAAAATGAGGCAAAGTGGTGGGGAAAAGTTGTAAACGGGTCCCTTTCCATCAAATGTCCCCTTTTTGAAGCACAATGGCGGTTTTTCAGGCTTTCTAAAAGGGAAAAAAAGACAAAAAGACAAGTGGATTTAAAAGGAGACAATTGGGGACAAAACGAGGAGAAAAAAGAAACAAAAAAGAGCCAGAAAGGACACAAAAAGGCGCAAAAAAGGGAAAAATGGACAAAAATTGGCCAAAAAAAGCCACAAAACGACCCCCCTTCACAAGGGCCAAGTCCCCGCTGTGGGCTATAATGGCGTTTTTGAGAATTTCAAAAAAAAATAAAAATAAAAATAAATTAAATTTAAATTAAATTAAAATTAAAATTAATCAAATTCAATTCAATTAAATTTAAATTAAACTAAACTAAATTTAGACTGAATTTTATTAAATTCAATTAAATTTAATTAAAAAGGAGACAGCTGAGGAATAAAAGGAGAAAAAGAACCAAAAGGTAAATTAGAATTAAAATCAAAATTAAAATAAAACAAACAAATATTAAAAAGAATTAAAGTAAGTGCAAATTAAAACCAAATAGACAAACGGACAAAATAAATAAAACAAATAAAATAATTGAAATACAAGAAATGAAATGAATTGAATAAACAAAATGATAAAGACACCCAAATTAAATAAAATTAAACAAATAAAACACTAAACAAACAAATAAAAAACGAACAAAAAAACAAAGAAATAAACAGATAATAAAACAAATAAAATAATCAAACAATTAAATTAAATAAATAAATAAATAAATACACGAACTTGTCTGAAGACTGCAGGCATTTCCTTCAAAGGCACCATTTTTATTTCGCCGCCCAATCGCAAATTCCTAAACCCTCGAAGAGCTTCTTTGACTGCGAACTGGCTCTCCGCCTCCACGTAGAGGTAGTCTGTTCAAACCCTAAACCCTAAACCCTAAACCCTAAGCCCTAAACCCCAAACCGTTAACTCTAAAGCCCGAAGAAGTAAACTCTGAAGCTTATCACATAGGTGTAGGCATTTGCTCTAAGTTGTAAACCCTAAACCCTAAACCCTAGTGCTCGTTTGGAAGGTGTACTGAGCTCTGGAAAACCCTAGAAAACCCTAAACCCTCATAAGCCGTCTGCAGCAGCTGGGATTTAGCTGCTGCTGCTGCTGCGCTGCTTCGTGTTGGGTGCTCTTTTGATTCGTTGATTCAATCTTGAAATCACCCGTTCGAGGGTTTAGGGTTTAGGGTTTAGGGCTACCTTTGGATT
>NW_013545843.1:0-5215 GCF_000499545.2 Eimeria tenella
GCCAAATCCTGCGCAAGCTCGTGTCCTTCCATTTGTACCACCACGACACTAGCGCACCTCCTTTACTCGCCCAAGCACGCACGCAACTACAACCGCTTGTAAACAACGGGTCTTCGCTGCTGATAGTTCAGAATAGTGAATACAGCAGAACTCTACAGATGCTAAACAGAACTACAGTAGTAGATTCTAGATGAATGAGTGAAAACAAATAAGAGCCACTGAATGCTATGCTTTAAAGCGACTACCACGGATGTCTCAGTCCTGCGCAGGCTCCTCCCCTTCAATTCACACCACCTCAGAACACTAACGCACTTCCTTTTTTTCGCCCAAGTACGCACGGAACTAGGGCCACTTGTGACCAACACGTCTCACTAGAGAATATGCATTATAGCGGCTGCCAGAGACCCCTCAATCCTGTGCAAGCGTCTGCTCTTTCGTTTGCACCACCGCCAGAACATTAACGCACATCCTTTATTCTCCCAAGCAGGCATGCAACTAGAGTTACTTGTGGCCAACACGTCTTGACTGTTGATGGTTCACACTAGTGAATGTAGCACAATTCGACAGGCGCCAAACAGAACACGACGAATGACTGTTGACCAACAAAAAGCAACCAGCAGCTTTTGCATATTGTCGTTGAATCTCATTCAACTTCTGCAAAGTTGCCTGCAGCAAGGGCCATGCAACACGGCATAGTACCGGCACAGATCCGCCCTGTGCTGTTGCGTGCCATAGCACTGCCACGAGATACGACTGGCTCGCGTCTTTAGGAGCATATCAAAACACTTGCAACGTTCTGTGTTCGATGTGGCGCTCAAAGACACACCCGAAAGCCGGATTGTACGGCAAGTGACCGTACACGCCCCAATCGAGCATTCTCCTGGCCGTGAGAACCACGCTCGCCTGAGAATGCATTTGGTTTGCCCCGATACCATCACATTCGTCTAACCTCAACAAAGCAGAAATGCTCTCCAGAGCACATCATCTCTACGATGCTAATGAGGCCGTCTGGCGGCTGCTTACATATTTGATGTTTACCACAGTCTATGGGGTCCTACTGCGCAGGAGCATACAGCAGCCAGCAGATGAGAGGAATAAGCACTACCGTTGCCTGAACTTCACTTCTACTCAGCTCTAAACTCACAGCCACCGACGCCTCAATCCAACATAATATCGCGCATTTTCACTTGCAGCACCTCTAGGCCATCGACGCACATCCTGTTTTTCCTCACGCAAGCAACTGGCGTGTTTTTGTAATCAGTTTACAGTCTTCCCACCCGCCCGGAGGTCAACTCAGGCCTGCCTCAGCCTCTACGTCGGCAGTAACAGCTCACGCAGTAAGCTTTCATTTCTTCTTCATTGCCAGCACAGGTGTCAACACACTCAAAAGTACCGCTCAAGCATAAGGCTTCGTTCTTTCTCCACTGTTAACATAAGCACAAATGAGCAGCGGATAGCGTACATGGTCCACACTTGAAGCGTTCACCGTTTCAGTGCATGCAGCTTGCTGTCGATATATAACATCCGCACACACCTCGTGAAAAAAAGCACTAAAACTACGGCTCCTTTATCCAAGCCGCCAGTCTCTCTTTGCTGCATTGGAGCAACCGTTGGGGGATTTTCTGACTATTCTAATCGAGTTTGGCGGATCCCACAACAGCCTACAGCCAACCAACGCCATGTCTCAGGAACGCCATAATCAACCCTCGATCCTACGCAATTTGTTCTTTCTATATTTCCAAAGCTTCTAGACTCTCAACGCACTTCCTGTTTCCCCATGCGCACAAAGCACCAACAGCCACTTCGGGCCAATACTATGTCACGGGTCATTCCGCTTATGCGTTGCTGCTGCATAACTCTACAAATACACAACCAAACTGCAGCCGTAAACTACGAAACACTGGCCAATGACGGAACAAAACGACTCTCCTCAGCAGGTCGTACTGAAACGACAATCAGTGTCAGCAGCGTTGAGTGCCCTAGGGGCACGTATCACGCAACTTCCATAAAGAACGCCCATCGCGTTATGCAACGTGATTGCCATGCAATTGCAGGTAGTATCATATTGTGTCAAAGACACGCCAAAGAACGAGCAACATTATGCGGCCAACGATGAAGCGCCTGAAACACAGATTATAGGTAAACGTCAGGAAAATAGCGTGCCCCGCTTCAAATAGCTAATTCTGCTGATTACCCACATCAGACTTCACTAAAACCACATAATGCAACGATTCTTCGCAAATGCAGCATGTGAGTATTTTACGTGCAACCAGTCACTCGTGCCTGAGCAACAAAAGCAATGTCGCAAGAAAGCGGTTTGCAAGCGTTCGCTGCATAGATGCATCGAAATCAGCGATGCACTTTACGTCATCCTTCACTATCTCACACGCAATCTCAGCGGTGCCGTTAGTACCGACAAACCATTTGGTAATTTACCTAGCCGCCACGTTTGCGCACACATAGACGGCCTCGGACAGCCCGACTTTCCGCGCCACCAGAATCCTTCATTCTTGCGCCAATACCAACATACACGCAAGCAAAACGACACGCACAGAATACACAGTGCACGCTCGGCGTTTGCACTGTTATCATGCAAGGCATATGCTGCGCAAATAGAGTATCTGCATTCGTGTCGCAAAACACAGAGCAGAAGCTCTCTCGTGTCCGCTCCGGTTGTTCGACCTCGTTCCCAGCGGGAGTCAAATGCCTCTGTAGCTTTTTGTCTAGAACAAACGATTCTGACAAACTTTGCAACAAATAATTGCCACTGAATTCCATGCATTAAAGCGACTGCCAAATCCTGCGCAAGCTCGTGTCCTTCCATTTGTACCACCACGACACTAGCGCACCTCCTTTACTCGCCCAAGCACGCACGCAACTACAACCGCTTGTAAACAACGGGTCTTCGCTGCTGATAGTTCAGAATAGTGAATACAGCAGAACTCTACAGATGCTAAACAGAACTACAGTAGTAGATTCTAGATGAATGAGTGAAAACAAATAAGAGCCACTGAATGCTATGCTTTAAAGCGACTACCACGGATGTCTCAGTCCTGCGCAGGCTCCTCCCCTTCAATTCACACCACCTCAGAACACTAACGCACTTCCTTTTTTTCGCCCAAGTACGCACGGAACTAGGGCCACTTGTGACCAACACGTCTCACTAGTGAATATGCATTATAGCGGCTGCCAGAGACCCCTCAATCCTGTGCAAGCGTCTGCTCTTTCGTTTGCACCACCGCCAGAACATTAACGCACATCCTTTATTCTCCCAAGCAGGCATGCAACTAGAGTTACTTGTGGCCAACACGTCTTGACTGTTGATGGTTCACACTAGTGAATGTAGCACAATTCGACAGGCGCCAAACAGAACACGACGAATGACTGTTGACCAACAAAAAGCAACCAGCAGCTTTTGCATATTGCCGTTGAATCTCATTCAACTTCTGCAAAGTTGCCTGCAGCAAGGGCCATGCAACACGGCATAGTACCGGCACAGATCCGCCCTGTGCTGTTGCGTGCCATAGCACTGCCACGAGATACGACTGGCTCGCGTCTTTAGGAGCATATCAAAACACTTGCAACGTTCTGTGTTCGATGTGGCGCTCAAAGACACACCCGAAAGCCGGATCGTACGGCAAGTGACCGTACACGCCCCAATCGAGCATTCTCCTGGCCGTGAGAACCACGCTCGCCTGAGAATGCATTTGGTTTGCCCCGATACCATCACATTCGTCTAACCTCAACAAAGCAGAAATGCTCTCCAGAGCACATCATCTCTACGATGCTAATGAGGCCGTCTGGCGGCTGCTTACATATTTGATGTTTACCACAGTCTATGGGGTCCTACTGCGCAGGAGCATACAGCAGCCAGCAGATGAGAGGAATAAGCACTACCGTTGCCTGAACTTCACTTCTACTCAGCTCTAAACTCACAGCCACCGACGCCTCAATCCAACACAATATCGCGCATTTTCACTTGCAGCACCTCTAGGCCATCGACGCACATCCTGTTTTTCCTCACGCAAGCAACTGGCGTGTTTTTGTAATCAGTTTACAGTCTTCCCACCCGCCCGGAGGTCAACTCAGGCCTGCCTCAGCCTCTACGTCGGCAGTAACAGCTCACGCAGTAAGCTTTCATTTCTTCTTCATTGCCAGCACAGGTGTCAACACACTCAAAAGTACCGCTCAAGCATAAGGCTTCGTTCTTTCTCCACTGTTAACATAAGCACAAATGAGCAGCGGATAGCGTACATGGTCCACACTTGAAGCGTTCACCGTTTCAGTGCATGCAGCTTGCTGTCGATATATAACATCCGCACACACCTCGTGAAAAAAAGCACTAAAACTACGGCTTCTTTATCCAAGCCGCCAGTCTCTCTTTGCTGCATTGGAGCAACCGTTGGGGGATTTTCTGACTATTCTAATCGAGTTTGGCGGATCCCACAACAGCCTACAGCCAACCAACGCCATGTCTCAGGAACGCCATAATCAACCCTCGATCCTACGCAATTTGTTCTTTCTATATTTCCAAAGCTTCTAGACTCTCAACGCACTTCCTGTTTCCCCATGCGCACAAAGCACCAACAGCCACTTCGGGCCAATACTATGTCACGGGTCATTCCGCTTATGCGTTGCTGCTGCATAACTCTACAAATACACAACCAAACTGCAGCCGTAAACTACGAAACACTGGCCAATGACGGAACAAAACGACTCTCCTCAGCAGGTCGTACTGAAACGACAATCAGTGTCAGCAGCGTTGAGTGCCCTAGGGGCACGTATCACGCAACTTCCATAAAGAACGCCCATCGCGTTATGCAACGTGATTGCCATGCAATTGCAGGTAGTATCATATTGTGTCAAAGACACGCCAAAGAACGAGCAACATTATGCGGCCAACGATGAAGCGCCTGAAACACAGATTATAGGTAAACGTCAGGAAAATAGCGTGCCCCGCTTCAAATAGCTAATTCTGCTGATTACCCACATCAGACTTCACTAAAACCACATAATGCAACGATTCTTCGCAAATGCAGCATGTGAGTATTTTACGTGCAACCAGTCACTCGTGCCTGAGCAACAAAAGCAATGTCGCAAGAAAGCGGTTTGCAAGCGTTCGCTGCATAGATGCATCGAAATCAGCGATGCACTTTACGTCATCCTTCACTATCTCACACGCAATCTCAGCGGTCCCGTTAGTACCGACAAACCA
>NW_013545844.1:0-5182 GCF_000499545.2 Eimeria tenella
CGTTGGCGTGCGGATGATACTCTACTGCCACCGCCGAATGGCTTTGTGTGGAGAGAGTACAAACAATCCATCAAATAAACTGCTGATCGCCACGGTGCTGTTGTTTATGTGTGCACATTATACATACAGTATCACCCGCGAAGCTGGTCAGGCAGGTGCGTGTTCTGTTTGAGCTACGGTCGCTCCCGCCTATTACCCACTCGCGGCAAAATGACGTCGCCTTGGAGTTCTGTTTTGGCTAGGAAGCCGCTGAGGCTTATCGCTGGAGTCAAAGCCCTCTTGAAGTCGCACATGGGTTGTTTGCTGCGTATGTGGTGAGGATGGTGAAGGGCTCAGCGCTGTATGGAATTTAGAACCCGGAGGAGTGAAGACACCAGTTTTTTCGGTGCGAGAGATTACTTTGCATTTCCGAGCTGGAAGCATGGCGACCATGATGACGAACTTAGGACACCCATGACGCTTGCACACAGCTGCGTATGAATTCCCAAGCATATTCGTACTGCCTGAGACGTCATGCGTTTTACATTTTGTTGGGAAATGTGTCACTGGAACATTGTATGCCGCATTATTGGGATGAGCATCAATTTGGTCTGTGTTTCTGAACCCATATGAAGTCATCACTATATCTGATACGCGGCACAGTTCATTGGTTCGTGCACGTTGCTCGCATTTAGGCGCGCTTTGCATGAGTGCCCTTTCTCTGGGTATGGCGGTGCCGTTAATGTGATGAGCACAGTAGCCAAATCACGAAGGGCCAGAGTGAGCTTGGGCTCTCGCGTTAATCGCAGCGGACCCTTTGCTTGTGGGTGTTTGCTGTTTCATGCCGCGTTGACACTTTTTAATTTGTGTGTCTTTATTCTTTCAGCTGAAGCGTGTTACTGGCAATTTTTTCTTTGCTGCGTCATGCATTTGAATATTGGTGTTGTAGCGCACAGCAACTTGTTCCGGACGGAGCAGCCTAGCGTGGTCAGAAGCACACTGCGCCTTGTACCGCATTTGTTGCTCTTGTATTGCTAGGGACAATGTTGCCGCGTGCCTTCCCGTCTGTTCGCTTCTTTGGGTTTTTCTACGCACCCCGAACAGCCCGGCAGGTCGGGACAAGGCAAGGAATGTTTTCTAATTTGTGACAGTTATCGGGTTGATCGATGTTGTGAAGTCAGGCGCATTCCGCTGATGATCATTCTTATTCATAGGGTAATTTGCATCTGACAAACTGATGTCATAGTTCAGTCTGATATTGGGAGCGCCCATTGTTGTTCCAGTGGCGGTGACTCTAGTGCATTTGAATAATCTTGATGTTCTTCTTTTCTTATGGCCCGTGGTGACTATCTTTACTTCCTCTTTATATAGGGTTAAGGAGCTTAGCTCTGTGTGCTAAGTATTGCGGGAGTTCCATGACCTTCTGCTCAGCCGAGGATGAATGAAGCACCTGACACCTCTAAAGTGAAACAGCCTTGATCAGATAACGCTTATTGGACCGAGGCTACTTCTCATCAGTGGAGTGCGCAGGAGGGGTCAATGTTTATTGCGCTGGCATGCTGCCTTTTGATGATGCGGGCTTTGCTTGATGATAACTTTCTTTCCCCATCGGCATGCCCTTAACGCTAGAAAGGAGATGGCGAATACATTCGAAGCTGTTTCTGAGAAAACCCGCACTGTGAAGTGGCTCACTTTGCTCAACGCCAACTATACTTTTCTCAGCGCTTCACCGGCTGTTTGTGCTTGCTTGATGGAAGATGATAAACATTTTCCACAGACCTGTTCTGAACGGTGTAGATGTGGAAGCGAAAATCGCTGACATCGGGATTCGTGTTTAGCTGCTAGGTGCATTTGCATGCTAGATGTATTTAGACGCGCCGAGGATGAAATAAGTTCTACAATCACGACGGTCTGCGGACGTCCTAGGTCTTTTGCCAGGGCTATGTCGAGAGTAGAACTATGCTGAGACCATAATTGTCATATGCTGAGTGTTGTGTTCATCGTCTATTTGCAGAATTGTTGAAGCATCATTGGCCGAGCTCATAGTCAGAGTCCACGCTCAGCTGATGGTATAGTCTGAATCCACGCTCAGCTGCTCGCTGTTACTATCCGATTGTGGATGGTTTGTGTGCGTTCATGCGTCCAAGCTCGGTAGAACAAACCTTTCCTCTCATTTGTGGCGCAACTGGCGTCGGAAGGCGCAGGCCGTGTGCGCTGCATCCATAAGGTCAGAACAGCAACAATGAATTTGATTGACTGGATCTGCATGTGGCTGGCCTGTAAAGTGTGTCTGGTGCTTGCTGAATTGAGCAGTGGGATGACTTACATGACCATCAAATTCCGAGGGTCAGCTGGCCGCTGCGGAAAAGAAAAACTGCTTACCAAATCTGACACAGAACAATTCACATAGAGCGGACAGTGACACAATCTCTGTTGTGAGCGCTCCCGACGATGAAATACTATTTTATGACCATCTTTCGGGGCATAATTTTATTGCTGAAATAAACAGTTCTGAGGGGTTGGCTCGTAATTTGGTTGATTGCAATGTGAAAACAAATGTCGCTCAGGCAACCTTTGATGAAACATTTCATCTAGGAAGTGCCGTCTGATTGCAAATTTGCCATGGGCAGACCACTCAAGCATGAGGGGTCGCCTATTGGTGCGTGCGGAGAGATGTGTCTGAGTTGCCTATTTTCGGTGTGACAGGGCGATAGGTTGAAGAATGTAATGACGCACGAATCAAATTCACACGCAGTGCTTGCGTCTGGGTACGCTCCCTGTGTGTGTCAGTAGGCGTGCAAGAGCGTTTTCCGAGGGATATAGTTGGAGCCTGGGTTTTGCAGCGTCTGCTCGCACTAGGTCCTATTGTTCCCGTTCCCCCCTTGAACAAGATTTGTTGATAGCAGGAAGTTAAGCGGGAGCGTGGGCGCCGATATGTTTTTCATGCGTTCGTGAAGCTTTTAATTTTGTCATGTCTTTAGTAGTGTTTCGTCGCCCATCTTCAGCGCGCTCGATTACCAAGTACCCAGTTTGACATTTTGCGTAGCTGGGTGTTGCACTGGCCTCGAGCGTATACTGTTTGCGTGGCTATTGCTCGGCGTTGTGCACTTTATCAACGGTGAGCTTCGCTTCATGCGTACACGTGTTGTGTTCCACAGCGATTAGTGAGATCTTTGCGCTTTCTCATGCCATGTTTTGAGAAGCTTGTTTCCTGTTGTGTTGAGCGATTGAGTTCTATGAGCGATAGGGCATGGCACCAGAGAATTTTTTCCCCGGATCTGAGGTAATTTTTTCGTGCTTCGTGTCGGCTATCTCGATGCGGCTTGATGACCATGCTTTTATCGCCTATAAGCCACTTCCGAGGGCTATCTGTGGGCGCTCTCAACATGAGATTCCTGATTCCCTCCGCATCAAAACAGTCTGCTGATGATGCCATTCTTTCCCCATCGAATATCCTTAACGCTAGAAAGGAGATGGCGATTGAGTTCAGGACTTTTTCTGACTTGGCCCAGCGTTCCGAACTGCATTAAGTGTTGCTACTTTTATTGATGTCGCCTGGAGGATGATAAGCATTTTCCACAGACCTGTTCTGAACAGTGTAGGTGTGGACGCGAAAATCGCTGACATTGGGAATCGTGTTTAGCTGCTAGATGCATTTGCATGCTAGGTGTATTTAGACGCGCCGAGGATGAAATAAGTTCTACAATCACGACGGTCTGCGGACGTCCTAGGTCTTTTGCCAGGGCTATGTCGAGGGTAGAACTATGCTGAGACCATAATTGTCATATGCTGAGTGTTGTGTACATCGTCTATTTGCAGAATTGTTGAAGCATCATTGGCCGAGCTCATAGTCTGAATCCACGCTCAGCTGCTGGCTGTTACTATCCGATTGTGGATGGTTTGTGTGCGTTCATGCGTCCAAGCTCGGTAGAACAAACCTTTCCTCTCATTTGTGGCGCAACTGGCGTCGGAAGGCGCAGGCCGTGTGCGCTGCATCCATAAGGTCAGAACAGCAACAATGAATTTGATTGACTGGATCTGCATGTGGCTGGCCTGTAAAGTGTGTCTGGTGCTTGCTGAATTGAGCAGTGGGATGACTTACATGACCATCAAATTCCGAGGGTCAGCTGGCCGCTGCGGAAAAGAAAAACTGCTTACCAAATCTGACACAGAACAATTCACATAGAGCGGACAGTGACACAATCTCTGTTGTGAGCGCTCCCGACGATGAAATACTATTTTATGACCATCTTTCGGGGCATAATTTTATTGCTGAAATAAACAGTTCTGAGGGGTTGGCTCGTAATTTGGTTGATTGCAATGTGAAAACAAATGTCGCTCAGGCAACCTTTGATGAAACATTTCATCTAGGAAGTGCCGTCTGATTGCAAATTTGCCATGGGCAGACCACTCAAGCATGAGGGGTCGCCTATTGGTGCGTGCGGAGAGATGTGTCTGAGTTGCCTATTTTCGGTGTGACAGGGCGATAGGTTGAAGAATGTAATGACGCACGAATCAAATTCACACGCAGTGCTTGCGTCTGGGTACGCTCCCTGTGTGTGTCAGTAGGCGTGCAAGAGCGTTTTCCGAGGGATATAGTTGGAGCCTGGGTTTTGCAGCGTCTGCTCGCACTAGGTCCTATTGTTCCCGTTCCCCCCTTGAACAAGATTTGTTGATAGCAGGAGGTTAAGCAAGCGCTTGGTCCGCGCAGCGGTGTTCCGCGAATGCATGGGATTGCAGACTGTGTTGCATGGGAGATAAAGTAAATGCGGGCGACGCGTAGGGCGCATGCACAATGAGTGGTTTAGCCACTGTGTGAGTGCATTACATTACGTTGGCGTGCGGATGATACTCTACTGCCACCGCCGAATGGCTTTGTGTGGAGAGAGTACAAACAATCCATCAAATAAACTGCTGATCGCCACGGTGCTGTTGTTTATGTGTGCACATTATACATACAGTATCACCCGCGAAGCTGGTCAGGCAGGTGCGTGTTCTGTTTGAGCTACGGTCGCTCCCGCCTATTACCCACTCGCGGCAAAATGACGTCGCCTTGGAGTTCTGTTTTGGCTAGGAAGCCGCTGAGGCTTATCGCTGGAGTCAAAGCCCTCTTGAAGTCGCACATGGGTTGTTTGCTGCGTATGTGGTGAGGATGGTGAAGGGCTCAGCGCTGTATGGAATTTAGAACCCGGAGGAGTGAAGA
>NW_013545845.1:0-5560 GCF_000499545.2 Eimeria tenella
CCGGCTTCTGGCTCTTTTTTTCGCCTTTTTTCGACACCTTTTGCTGCTTTTTTCGCAGCTTTGGCTCCTTTTGCTGCTCCTTTTGCTGCTCCTTTCGCTGCTGCTGCTTCCGAATCTTTTGCCCCTTTTGCTGCTCCCTTTCAAGCCCTGTCTCCTGTCTCCTTTTTGCCCCTTTTTTAAAACTCTTTTTACACTTTTTTAAACTTTTTAAAAACTTTTTTGCCACTTTTTTACAGCTTCTTTTCCCATTTTTTTGGACACATTTAGGCGCTTTTACAGCCCCAGGAGCCATTTTGCAGCGACTTTTGGCCAGTCGTTTTATTCTTTATTCTTTTTTATTCTTTTTATCTCCCTTTTGTCCCTTTTTGTGCCTCCTTTTTGTCTCTTTTTTGTCTCCTTTTTGTCTCTCTCTTGTCTCCTTTTTGTTGCTTCCTTGTGTCGTTTTTTTGTCTCGTTTTCGTTCTCTTTTGGCCCCTTTTTCTCTTTTTTTTTCCGTTTTATCTCCTCTTTGTCTCCTTTTTGTTTCCTCTTTATCTCCTTTTTGTCTCCTTTTTGTTTCCTTTTTGTCTCTTTTTTGTCTCCTTTTTGTCTCCTTTTGGTTCTCTTTGTGGCTCCTTTTTCTCTCCTCCTTTTCACTTCTTTTTCTCGATTTTTCTCCATTTTGTGTCCACTCTTTTTGGGTCCTCCTTTTCTGATTGCATTTCTCTTTGTCTCTTTTTTGTCTCCTTTTAATCTCTTTTTTGTCTCCTTTTTAGTCTCCTTTTTGTTTCCTTTTTTGTCTCTTTTTTGTCTCTTTTTTGTCTCTTTTTTGTCTCTTTTTTGTTTCCTTTTTTGTCTCTTTTTTGTCTCCTTTCTTGTTTAATCCTTTCCCACTTGTTGGCTCCTTTTGTCTCGTTTTCTTCCGTTCTTTGGCTTCTTTTTGCTGCTGCTGCTGCTGCTACTGCTGCTGCTGCAGTTGCTGCTGCTGACACTTCTTTCGTTTTCCCTGTCTGGTCCCTTTGCTGCTTTTGTGTCTTCTTATTTCACATCTGTTGCTGCTGCTTCTATTACTACCTTTTGCTGCTGCTGCTGCTGCTATTACTGCCTTTTGCTGCTGCTGCTGCTGCTGCTGCTATTACTGCCTTTTGCTGCTGCCGCTGCTGCTGCTGCTATTACTGCCTTTTGCTGCTGCTGCTGCTTTTCCTATTACTGTCTCTTGCTGCTGCTGCTGCTGCTTCTATTACTGCCTTTTGCTGCTGTGCTGCTCCCTTGCTGCTGCTGCTGCTCTCTTGCTGCTGCTGCTGCTGCTGCTGCTGTTCTGACGAGTGCCGCCGATCCACTTCTCCCCAATTAACCAACTATCATTATTTCTTTAATGTTTATTTATTTTTATTTTAATTTTATCTATTTTTTTAAATTTTTTATTTATTATTTATTTATTTATTTATTTATTTATTTATTTATTTATTTATTTTTATTTGAAGGCTACGACCACATGCAGATCTTGGGAAACACTTTGGAGGAAATCGCCGAAGAGAAATCCCACATCATCAAAAAGGGCGCAGCTGTTGTCTTGGGTAATTTTTATTTTTTATTTAATTTTATTTATTTATTTATTTACTTTGATTAATTAATTAATTAATTTATTTATTTGTTTATTTATTTGTTTTACTTGTTTGTTTGTTTATTTGTTGTTCCTCTGTTTTGTTTGTTCGTTTGTTTGTTTTGCATTCATTGTTTTAATTCATTTAATTGATTGATTAATCAGTAAATAAATAAATAAATAAACAATAATAAAATAAATAATAATAGATGACGATAAATAAATAATAAATAAAAACTACCTTATCTTGAACATTCTGTCTCCTGCTTCTTTGTCTCCTTCTTGTCTCCTCATTTCTTTTTCGTTTCTTTTTCTTTTCTTTTTTTTCTTTTTCTTTTTTACTTCTTTTTAACTTCCTTTTAATTTATTTCTTTGCTTTTATTTTGTCTCCTGTTGTCCCCCTTTTTTATTTCTTTTTTGCTTCTTTTTTGTTTCATTTTTATTTTTATTTTCATTTTTATTTTCATTATTTTGTCTCCTTTTTTGTCCCTCTTTATCCCCTTCTGCAGCATCTTTTCTGTCTTCGCTTTTCATGTTTTAATTTTTTCCTTTTTTCATTTTTTCCTTTTTTTCTTTTTTTCTTTTTTTCTTTTTTTCCTTTTTTTCTTTTTTTCTTTTTTTCCTTTTTTTATCTTTTTGGATTTTTCTGTCTCTTTTTTATTTCATTTAAATGTCTCCATTTGTCTCCTTTTGTCTCTTTTTTGTTTTTGTTTCTTTTTGTCTCTTTTTTGGGCCCTTCAGGAGTCCTATTTCGCTCAATTTTGGTGCTTTTTGTCTCCTTTTTTGTCCACCTTCCTCCCCGCATGCTTCTGCATCTTTCTGTCTCCTTTTTGGCGGCTCCAGCTGTCTCCTTTCGTCTCTTTTTGTCCCCTTTTAGGCCCTTCTGCAGCAGCTTTTCCGGTCTTTTGGCAGCGCGCTGCGGCGCTGCAGTGCGAAGTGTGGGAGGCCAAAGGAGACCCCCGAGGAGACACTTTTCAGGCCGAAAACGCCAACGTCGCGCAGTCCGTTTTTCTCGTTTTCGCCGATTTTCGTCGAATTTAACTCCAATTTGGACGCAAATGATGCAAAATGAATCCCTAATTCATCTTTAGTTCAATTCCTCGCCTCAGTTGCTTCAAAATGGAATTAAAATGAAACCAAAATGTCCAAAATTGGCCGAAAAACAAAAACGTGCAGCGAATGGCGAGAAGTTGGAAGTATAAAGATAATAATAATAAATAAAAATAATAAATAAATGTGAATAACAAATAAATAAATAATAAAGATAATAAGTAAATAATAAATAATAAATGGCAATGAATAATAAATGATATTAAATAATTTATTGTTTAATAATAAATAATAAATAGTGAATTAAAAGTGGTATTACAGAATGTGGCAATTGTAGCCATCACAGGGGAGCTGCCGCTGGAAGCCGCAAACCCTAAACCCTAAACCCTAAACCCTAATTTGTTGTTTGCGTCCAGGGTGGTGGCGCAGCACGTCTTGAGGCTCGATTTGGCCCCCAA
Organism: Eimeria tenella; assembly: GCF_000499545.2. Taxonomy (NCBI): domain Eukaryota; phylum Apicomplexa; class Conoidasida; order Eucoccidiorida; family Eimeriidae; genus Eimeria; species Eimeria tenella. The sequence goes on from NW_013545845.1 coordinate 3,091, forward strand.
CGAATTGGCAGCAGCACTTGCTGCTGTCCCTCCGCTGAGGGGACAGTGGCTGGACGAGCAGCAGCTGCGTGCTGCAGCACGACTCTGCAGCAGCAGCAGCAGCAGCAGCAGCAGCAGCAGCAGCGGCAGCAACGGGTACGAGCCAGCGGCGGAAAATGCGGCTTCAGCTGCAGACGCAGCAGACGGAGGTGCACCAGCAGCGCTGAAGAGTTTTGCTGCAGCAGCAGCAGGAACGCCAGCAGCAGCAGCAGCAGCAGCAGCAGCAGCAGCAGCAGCAGTTCAACTGCCTGTCCCTCTGGGTGTTGTGGTAGATGTGGGCCACAACGAATCTGCCCTAGATAGATTGTTCCAGGTAGCTGCTGCTGCTGCTGCTGCTGCTGCTGCTGCTGCTGCTGCGGTCTCCAGCATATCGGCTGTAACCCAGAACACGGTGTTTCTGAGTGTCTCCTTTTATTTTTTTCAATTTTTAATTTTTTAATTTTTTAAATTTATTTTTAATTTCCTTTTATCTCCCTTTTATCCCTTTTTGTCTCCTTTTTGTCCCTTTTTTTTCTTTTCGTGTTTTTTTGTCTCTCTTTTTTAATTTTTATTTTATTTTTTAACTTTTGGATTTTTAATTTCTTTTTGTCTCCTTTTTTTCTCTTCAAATAATTCCCCATTTGTTCCCTCTTTGCCCTTGCACCTCTCTCCTTTTGTCTCTTTCATTTCACTTCATTTTTTCTCTTATTTCATTTTTTATTTTTATTTTATTTTATTTTATTTTATTTTATTTTATTTTTTGTCTCTTTTTGTCTCCTCCGCGCAGCAGCCCCCAGGCCCTCGGTGCTGCTGCAGCGCAGCTCTTGGCCTGTCTCTTGTTGTCTCTTTTTTGTCATTTTCTCTCCTTTTTTGTTCTTTTTTGTCTCTTTTTTGTCTCTTTTCTTCCGCTTTTTCTTCTCCAAACTTCTCCCCAACTGTCCCTTCAATTGCCTTTCCAACTGTCTCCTTTTTGTCTCTTTTTAAATTCCATTTTGTCTCCTTCCACCCCCTTCAATCCCCTTCGCCCCAAAACTCAAAACCATCTCCAGTTCCAGCTCTTTGTGTCCCTTTTTGTCCCTTTTTGTTTCCTTTTCTCCCGCCTTTTCGCCTGCAAACCCTCCGTTAGTCCTCCCTTTAATTCCCCTTCAAACTGTCTCCTTTCTGCTTTTTTTGTCTCCTTTTTGCTTTTTTTGTCCCCTTTTTGTCCCCTTTTGTCCCCTCCGCAGGAAGTGGGCCACCGCCACTTCGGCGCCCCCGTGCGCCTCTTCGGGTGTCTGTCCACCGAAAGAAACCCTCAAGTCCTCCAGCCCCTTTTGGGGCACTTTTGTTTTCCCCTCAACAACCGCCTCAAAGTCCAACCCTAAACCCTAAACCCTAAACCCTAAACCCTAGGCCCTGCGGGCCCAACACGCCTGCGTCCCAAAGCCCAAACCCTAGCTGCTCCTCCAGCCCCTTTTGGGGCACTTTTGTTTTCCCCTCAACAACCGCCTCAAAGTCCAACCCTAAACCCTAAACCCTAAACCCTAAACCCTAGGCCCTGCGGGCCCAACACGCCTGCGTCCCAAAGCCCAAACCCTAGCTGCTCCTCCAGCCCCTTTTGGGGCACTTTTGTTTTCCCCTCAACAACCGCCTCAAAGTCCAACCCTAAACCCTAAACCCTAGATAACATTCTCGAAGTAGACCTAGGCCGTAAACCCTAAACCCTAAATTAGAGATTTAAAGGTAAGGAAAAATAGCACTAATCGCTAGACCCTGATCAAAACACCGGTTTATTGCCACCCTAAACTCCGGAGTAGGAGATTAAAAATGCCCGAAACCCTAAACCCTAAACCCCAAACTCTAAACCCTAAATCAGCGTAGAGGGGCTGATTTAAACCCCCTTAAATCGGCTTTTTAATCTCTTTTACTCATTTTCTTTCTTTTATTTATTTTTAAATTATGTTTTATTGTTTATTTTATTTATTTTATTTGTTTTATTTGTTTTATTTTTATTTTTATCTTTTAGGGAGTTCACATTGTCACAGCAGATCATCCCCGCTGCCAAACTGCAGCACAAATTTACCAGCAGCTAAAAGAGGACCCAAAGTTTGCAGACAAGTCTGTTTTATTCCTTTTTTTGTTTTGTTTTTTTTTATTTTTATTTCTTGTTTGTCTCCTTTTTGTCTTTTAGTCGTCCCTTTTTTGTCTCCTTTTTGTCTCCTTTGTTTCAGTTTTTGTTTGATTGTTTTTGTCCTTCTGTCTCTGTTTTTACAGCAGCAGCAGCAGCAGCAGCAGCAGCAGTTGCTGCTGCTGCTGCTGCTGCTTTCATCTCCTTTTGTCCCTTTAAGTGTCTCCTTTTCTCTCTTTGTCTCTTTTTGTTTTTAGTCTTCTTCCTCATGTTGAAGAAGGAATTAAAGAAACTCACCGTTGGCTTTCTCAAGAGACGGAGCAGCAGCAGCAGCAGCAGCAGCAG
>NW_013545846.1:0-5272 GCF_000499545.2 Eimeria tenella
GCTGCAACAGCTGCTGCTGCAGCAGCAGTGCATGACGAGGGTTCTGCTCCTTTTGTTCCTCCTGCTGCTGCTCCTGTTGCTGCTGCTGCTGCTGCTGCTGCGAAGTTGCTGTGTAAGGCTCCTCACCTGCAGCAGGAAGCGGCAGTGACAAGAGAGACGCTAACGATGCAGCACTGTTGCTGCTGCTGCTGCTGCTGCTGCGAGCAGCCGATAGGCTTCTCGATGAAAGCTGAGAAGCAGCTGCAGCAGCAGCAGGACTGCCTGCTGCTGCTGCTGCTGGCCCTGACAATGGCGTCTTGTGCAGCGCGGCTTCGCCTTCGCCTGCAGCAGGTACCCCATTAGCTGCTGCTGCTGCTGAAATATCTGCTGCTTCAGAATTTGCTGATGTTGCCTCCTGCTGTTGCTGCTGCTGCGCTGCAGCTGCTGCTACTGCTGCTTCGTGCTGCACCTGACAGCTGGGGAACGAGGGCCCGTCTTCATCCATCGGGGTAGCAGCAGCTGAGCTTGCTGCTGCTGCTGCTGCTGCTGGTCCGTCAGCAGCAGGTTCCGCTACAGCTGCTGCTGCTGCGGTGACGGCGGTTTCTGCTGCTGCTGCTGCTGCAGTTTCTGCTGCTGCTGCTGCTTCCGCACGGGGGTACTCTCTGGTCATCAACAGCTTGCAGCCAGCTGCTGCTTCGCCCTCTGCTGCTGCTGCTGCTGCACAGACAGCGCGCCTGCTGCTGACTCGTGGGTAGTGAAGACACGACATGCTGCACTCCCCTGCTGCTGCTGCTGCTGTTGCTGCTGCAGCTGCTGCTGCAGCTGCTGCTGCGTGCTGCTGTTCGTCAGCCGGGGCGATTTCTCTCTTGCAGCTGAGGCGGAGGTCTTCCTCAGAAGCAGCAGCTACTGCGCCTGGCCCTGCTGCTGTTTCTGTTGCTGCTGCTGCTCCTGCTGCTGCGGAGTGCGTCTCCGCCGCCGCTGCTGCTGCTGCTGCAGTCGCAGCTTGCTGCACTTCTGCACCAGCAGCAAAAGCTGTGTCAGTCGTGCAGCTGCAGCCGCTGCTCGTGGGCCTCTCACTCAGTGCTTGGAGCTGTTGCTGCTGCTGCTGCTGCTGCTGCTGTTGCTGCTGCTGCTTGTACACTGTGCCCTCCTGCAATGGCATTTGCCGTTGTGCATGCGCCAAAGAGTTTGCTGCTGCTGAAAAGGCAGCAATCTCGGCCATTCAGTCCAAAGAACCGGAGCAGCAGCCGCAGCAGCAGCAGCTGCTGCAGCAAACGCGCAGTGACCGCAACAGCAGCAGCAGCAGCAGCAACGGCAGCGGCAGCTCAATGCAGCGCTGTCGCTGTATGCATGAGCGTTTGCTGCTGCGGCTTTGAAAAGTCGACCCGAAACGGTGACTCGTGCTGCTACTGCTGCCTGCTGCTGCTGCTGCTGCCTGCTGCTGCAGCTGCTTGCTGCTGCTGCTTGCTGCTGCTGCTTGCTGCTGTTGCTGCAAGCCAGCCCGAGAAGGCTTTGCTGGACAAAGTCAGGTGTATGTACACCTCAAAAGTGAGGCAGCAGCAGACACCACGGCAAAGAAGAAGTATTTGAAAAGGGGGAGAGGTTGGGCTGCTGCTGCTGTGGCCACTGCCGCTCCGGCGCTGCTGCTGCTGCTGCTGCTGCTGCTGAGAACAGAGGCTCAGGGCACATCCCTTTGTGCTTCCGCTGGAAGAAGCAAACGCTCTATTTAGTTGCTGCTGCTGCTGCAGCAACTGAAACGCAATATGAGACGTTTTCTTTTGAGAGCTGAAAAGCAGTTGGCACTGCTGCAGCTGCTGCTGCTGCTGCGCTGCTGCTGCTGCTGCTGTGCTGCTGCTGCTGCTGCTGCTGCTGCTGCTGCTGCTGCAGCCTAGGGACAACGCATGTGCCTCGTTCGAGGCTAATGTTCCCCTAATTCTTTTTGTTTTTGCAGCATTTTGCAATTAGAAGTGAACTAAATCCGGCGCTCTCCCGGAAAGCTCTGCTGTGCGCCCATCGCAGCTCGCTGTGGCAGCAGCAGCAGCAGCAGCAGCTGCTGCTGCTGCTGTTGCTACTGCATTGCTGCAGCAGCAGCAGCGACAGCACCGCGACGGCAGCAGCTTCTGCTGCCGGTGAATTGCTGCCTGTCTGAATTTGATTTTAATTAGTGTCTCATTTTATTTCTAAAAATGGAGCCCGCGTGGTAGCCGTATGGGTAGTTTACCGTGCAGCAGCAGCAGCAGCAGCAGCAGCAGCAGCCGCTGCTGCTGCTGCCGCTGCAGAACAGCATCGACGGCAGAGCACTGAGTAGAGTCTCCGCCAAACGACTCAATTCGCATTTGCTGCAATTAGACCAAACGACACCGCAGTTGGGAGTTTATAGACACTGTAGCAGCAGCAGCAGCAGCAGCAGCAGCAGCAGCAGCGGCAGGAGCACAGGCAGCAGCGGCGGGGGGAGCAGCAGCAGCAGCAGCAGCAGCAAGCGCCTTTTATTTAGCTACTGGAGCTAGTAGAGTTTGACTCAAGAAAATCCCAAGCCTTTTCTTCTTGCTGCTGCCGGGGTGTCTGCTGCTGCTGCTGCTGCTGCTGCTGCTGCAGCAGGGGTGTACATAGGCCTGGCTGGTGCTGCCCCTTGCTGCGTTTTGCTCGTGTCTTAGCAGCAGCAGTTTAAGACTGCTGGCAGCTGACTGCTGCGGTACGCTGCTGGCGGTGACGACTGTTGAGGCAGCAGTGGCAGCAGCTGCTGCTGCTGCAGCCGCCACCGCCGCTGCTGCTGCTGCTCCTGCTCCTGCTCCTTGCCCGCGCGGCCTGAATGCAAACTTTAGCTTTGCGAGACACCTGAGAGGCTCAGCGCGCAAACTGGCAAGTACTTGCTGCTGCAGCCACTGCAGCAGCAGCACTAGCTGCAGCAGCTGCTGCTGCAGCAGCAGCTGCGGCCTCCCAGCGCTGCAGCACCACCAGCAAACGCAACTCTGAGGCAAAAAAGCAGGACTTTGTAGTGCATTAAAGCCTACGCTGCCTCCCGGTTTGAACAGCAGCGGAAGCAGCATCAGCAGCAGCGGCTGCTGCTGCTGCAGTTCCTGCTGCTGCTGCTGCGCAACACTAAACCCTTCGTGTGGGGCGCGGCAAACGCACTCTTTGCACTTGCCTGCCTCTTTCAAATGAGAGCAGCAGCAGCAGCAGCAGCAGCGGCCGCTATCTGGCCTGCTGCTGCTGCAGCTGGCCAGCAGCTAGCTAGCCACAGCCCTCTGGCTGCAGGCAGCTAGCTGGGCCCAGCTAGCTACAGCTAGCTGAAGCTGCAGCAGCTAGCCAAGTTCGCAGCTACTAGCGACGACGTGCATGCCTCAGGGCGGAGTTCGGCTCCTAAGCAGCAGCAGCAGCAGCAGCAGCTGCTGCTGCTGCTGCTGCTGCTGCGCCTGGACTTCGCTTCCTCGCTTCGCTGCTGCCTCTCTAGCTGCGGCAAGCTGCGCAGCAAGCTAGCTAGCTGAACGGCTAGCCCCCCAGGCAGCCAGAACATAAGCTAGCTAGCCAGCTAGCTATATAGCTAGCCAGATAGCTAGCCCAACAGCTAGCTAGCTGGCTAGCCAAGTGGCTGGCTAGCCAGCCAAGTGGCTAGCTAGCTAGCCAAGTAGCTAGCTACCTAGCGGAAAGGCCACCTAGAATGTTAGACAGCCTATCTAGCCCACCAGGAAGCCAGCTAGCTAGCCAAATGGCTAGCTAGCTAGCCACGCACCTAGCTAGCTAGCCAAACAGCTAGCTAGCTAGCCAGCTAGCTAGCTAACCGGGCAGTTTCCCATATGGCGAGCCAAATAGCTAGCCAGCAAGTTAAACAGGTAGCTAACTAGCCAGCTAGCTAACTGAATAGCAATGGCTAGCTAAATAGCTAGCTAGCTAGCTAGCCAGCTAGCCAGATAGCTAGCTAGTTCAAGCAGCAAGAAGAGCGCGAGGCCATCTGCTGTAAGGCTTTAGGGTCTAGAGTTTAGGGTCTGGCTGCTGCAGCTAGTACCTGCTGTGCTCAAAACCTTCTCCAGCGTTGCTGTTGCTGCTGCTGCACCCAGCAGCACTTGCTGTACTGCTGCTGCTGCAGCAAGCCGTGCAGGCAGCAGCAACAGCAGCAACTGTAGCTCCTGCCCTTGCTGTTTACATAATTGCAGCAATTTTATCAGTTAGCAGCGTCGCGCAGCTCTTGCTGCAGCAGTAGTTGCTGCAGCAACAAGCGCATCTAGTGCTACCGCAGCTACTGCTGCTGCTGCTGCTGCTGCTGGTTGAATCTGATAGCTGCTTCTTCTGCCAGCTGCTTTGCTGCTTCGAAGCAGCACCTAGCCGCACTGCCTGCTGCAGCAGCCGCTGCTGCAGCCACTGCAACTGCTGCTGCAGCTACTGCTGCTGCTGCTGCTGCTTCTGGTTGAATCTGATGGCTGCTTCTTCTGCCAGCTGCTTTGCTGCTTCGAAGCAGCACCTAGCCGCACTGCCTGCTGCAGCAGCCGCTGCTGCAGCCACTGCAACTGCTGCTGCAGCTACTGCTGCTGCTGCTGCTGCTTCTGGTTGAATCTGATGGCTGCTTCTTCTGCCAGCTGCTTTGCTGCTTCGAAGCAGCACCTAGCCGCACTGCCTGCTGCAGCAGCCGCTGCTGCAGCCACTGCAACTGCTGCTGCAGCTACTGCTGCTGCTGCTGCTGCTTCTGGTTGAATCTGATGGCTGCTTCTTCTGCCAGCTGCTTTGCTGCTTCGAAGCAGCACCTAGCCGCACTGCCTGCTGCAGCAGCCGCTGCTGCAGCCACTGCAACTGCTGCTGCAGCTACTGCTGCTGCTGCTGCTGCTTCTGGTTGAATCTGATGGCTGCTTCTTCTGCCAGCTGCTTTGCTGCTTCGAAGCCGTGCTGCACTGCGCTGTAAGCCCTAGAGGTTGGCTGCGGCCTCGAGCGCCGCAGCGCCACCCACGAAGAAGTGACATTGTCCCAGAAGACCCCTGCAGCAGCAGCAGCAGCAGCAGCAGCAGCAGCAGAGAGCATACATGGACAAGCGCCACGTGCTGCAGCAGCAGGAGGCGTTCAGATATGCCACGTGGTGCAGCAGCAGCAGGAGCAGCAGGCATTCACTAGTGCCGCTTGCCGCAGCTCCAGCAGCAGCAGCAGCATTGGCAGCAGCGGCAGCAGCAGCACCTGCTGCCGCTGCTGTAAATTTAATTTAAAATTTACATTTAGTTTGTTTATTTGCTGCTGACCTGGGATGTCACTCTTGTGCACGGGAGGATCTAAGCGGCCCTCAGCCTGCAGCAGCAGCAGCAGCAGCAGCAGC